>NC_141041.1:50827500-50897500 GCF_052040795.2 Danio rerio | reverse complement strand
AACCAATCAACCAATTAACCAACCAGCCAACCAAGCAACCAATTAACCCACCAATTAACCAACCAACCAACCAACCAACCAACCAACCAACCAACCAACCAACCAACCAACCAACCAACCAACCAATTAACCAACCAGCCAACCAAGCAACCAATTAACCCACCAATTAACCCACCAATTAACCAACCAACCAATTAACCAACCAACCAAACAACCAACCAACCAACCAACTAACCAACCAATTAACCAATTAACCAACCAACCAATTAACCAACCAATTAACCAATTAACCAACCAACCAACCAACCAATTAACTAACCAATTAACCAACCAGCCAACCAACCAACTAACCAAATAAATATCATGTATTATACCTAGTCACTTCTCCCACAGGAAGCTGAATCTGAAGTTCTTAAATAATCCTTTACATGAGTGGTCAATCCTTTATCTCTAACTAAACTAATGCACCATTATTGTGAAGCGTGACAGAATATTGTGCTGTGCTGAAAGTCATGCATATTTCAGTCTGCGTCTAAAAACGAAAGTATACTTTAAGCTTTAGGAGACAAAGAAGTCATGCAGGCACTGCGTGGTTGGGCGTTACGTTTCTCAGTCAGCAGTCATTATTGCATCTTTGTCTAGTGATGCAATGACAGGAAACTCTGCTCGTTCAAGGACTTGCATGTTAATCAGCTTTAATAATCCACTATGATCATCGTTTGTCTTTTTCTAATTGGACTAACCGCAAGACTAACGCAACACAGAGCAGGTCTGACGCACACTGAAAACTAGTTTTGCTGCTTGTCCAAACTACATATTCAAGATTAGCTGAATCAACACAATTTTGGGCGACAACTTAATTGTTTAATGTTTGATCCACTTTAATGTGTAAAAAACTATTTGGTTACCTTAAATTGACAGGACAACATGAAGGAGTTGTGTGGGACACAGCATATTTTACAGCTGAATGCTCAGAATTATTAGCCCTCCTGCATATTTGTCCCTCAATTTGTGTTTAACTGACACAACTGTGTTTTTTTCAGCACATTTTAATATTTTTATGTTTTTCTCCAATTTCTGTTTAATAGAGGGAAAAACACATTTCTAATTACAATAGTGTTAATAACTCATCTCTAATAACTGATTTATTTTCTCTTCATTATGATGACAGCACATAATAGACTAGATATTCTTCAAGACACTAGTATTCAGCTTAAAGTGTCAGTGAAAGGCTTCACTAGGTTAATTAGGTTAACTAGACAAGTCATTGTATAATGCCTCATTCACACTAGCAGTGACTTTGTAGCTGCCTGTCGCTCTGGGTGGCGACCTGCTGCAAACGCAGCACGAAGAATACCACCAGCCTCTGCAGAAGTGCAGAGAGAGCCACGTGAGCTCTACTGGTGCTCCTATTGGCTGCTGCTCAAGTCGCTTTTCATTTGCATAAAGTTGAAGGATTCTTAACTTTGACGCGTCACTCGACTCGGATGGAAGATGGAGATGGAAGTCGCTCGGTTGAAATGCTTATCGCTTTGCCACTGCGAGTCACTCATAGTATGAATGAGGCCTGACAGTGGTTTGTTCTGTAGACCTAAACTTTTCAGCCTGCGACTCCCAAAGTAACAATGATTTGCGAATCCCAATTTTCTCTGAGGTGGTTATAAATATATATACCTTGCAAATTAACGACGCACACATACTAATAGGCCCAAGTCCCACAGCCATATCACCCTGCAGCCCAAGAATAACTCACTGAAGCTGAGCAGGGCTGAGCCTGGTCAGAATCTGGATGGGAGACCACATGGGAAAACAAGGTTGTTGAAAGTTGTGTTAGTGAGGCCAGCAGGGGTGTGAGTCCTAATGCCCCAGTAAAGTGTAAACCCCATGTTCGCGTGGATTTCCTCCGGGTGCTCTGGTTTCCCCCACAGTCCAAACACATGCAGTACAGGTGAATTTGGTAGGCTAAATCGTCCGTAGTGTATAAGTGTGAATGAAAGTCTATGGATGTTTTCCAGTGATGGGTTGCAGCTGGAAGGGCATCGGCTGCGTAAAAACTTATGCTAGATAAGTTGGCGGTTCATTCCTCTGTGGCGACCCCAGATTAATAAAGGGACTAAGCCGAAAAGCAAATAAACCCTAGTAGCAAAGAATTCTGGCCCAGATTTGGCATAAAGCTGGCACAGCAGGCATTCATCCAGCACTGGCATACAGCATGTGGGCCAAACATGGCCCAAGTTTGGCAGAGGTGGCACCGTTTTTAAGGCGGCACACAAGATTTGGGCCAGATGAAAAACGTAGTATTTGGCCCAGATTTAAAAATTTGACATGTGGGCCACATGAGTTTGGCCAGTCTCGACCCACATTTAAAATACACTAAAATCATTTTTGAGTAAAGAAAAAAAAATTCTACCAATCAGGTCACTTTGAGAAAAAGCGTGCCCATAGTGTGCCTAAAGCGCATCACTCCATGGGTTTATCAATTTCATTGCAATCGTGACACACCAACTTATCTGGCCCAGTTCAGGCCCAGTTATGAGTTATTAACTTGGCTGAGACTTGGCCCAGATATGGTCTGTGTTTGGTCCTTGTCTGGAACCCAGATTTGGTCCAGTCATGTACCGTAATTCACTGCGGCATGTGGGCCAAGCAAAACCTGATTGTGTGGGCCAGAGCTGGGCCAGATAAATTTTGCTATGTGGGAATGAATGAAAATGAGTTTGATTTTGGGAAATCGCTAAGCAACCCACCTCCCCCCCCCTCAATGTCCCATGACTCCCACTTTAGGGACCACTGCTGTAGACAGTCCAAAACAAATATAGCTTAAAGGGGCTAATAACATTGACCTTAAAATGGCTTTAAAACAATTAAAAACTGCTTTTATTCTAGCCCAAATAAAACAAATAAGACTTTCTCCAGAAGAACAAATATTAGAGGAAATACTGTGAAAAACTCCTTAATCTGTTCAACATCATTTGGGAAATATTTGAATAATAAACTTCACAGGAGGGCGAATAATTCTGACTTGATCTGTTATTTCTCAGAGGAGCGACTGTTATCTGCGGTTTCCCATTTGAGTTTATCCTAGAAGAAAACATATTCACCTGAGAATAAAAGCATTCATGAAGCCGTCCTTGTGATTTACAGCTCTTCTTAATTTCCCGGAGAGTCTATTGTGGCGTGTGGAATGGCTCGGTTATCTCCTGAATCCTAATGCTCACAGATGTAAATGGTCTGGCTCTGGGTAAGCTCTCCTCTTCTCTTCTTAAACTCTGCCTCAGAAGGAGTTATAAATAAAGCCGTCTGAAGAGCTGTATCCAGATGATTGATAGGTTGGCTAACGGATGTTGGTGCTGTATATTTTGCCTCTGCTTCACTGTGTCAAAGTGTCTCCCCTAATTTAAACCTCGCAGCGCAAATTCAGATGAGTCAGTGTGGAGAGAGGAATCTGCTGACTGTAAACTCGCCCTACACGTGCGTTTGGAAGCAGAGGATTCTAGAAATCTGGAAGGTGGCACGGTGGCTCAGTGGTTAGCACTGTCGTCTTACAGCAAGAAGGTTGCTGGTTTGAGTCCCAGCTGAGTCAGTTGGTGTTTCAGTGTGGAGTTTGCATGTTCTCCCCATGTTAGTGTGGGTTTCCTCCGGGTGCTCCGGTTTCCCCCACAGTCCAAACACATGCGCTATAGGGGAACTGATCAACTAACCTGGTTGTGGTGTGTGAGTGTATGAGTGTGTGTGTGAATGAGTGTGTATGGGTGTTTCCCAGTACTGGTTGCAGCTTGAATAAAACATATGCTGGAATAGTTGGTGATTTATTCCAAAAGATTTTATATTTAATTCAATTCAGGTTTGAAAACACAGTTCACCTGCAGTTATATTGCATATAGATGATGTCTATGCGTACATGTTCAGTGAAGTGTATTTGATATAAGTATAATGTATGGACTGAATTTACACAAACATTTCCTAGAGAAATGAATATTAAAACAGTGGGTGTGGCTTGTTTTTTCTACTGTGAGCTGATTGGATGTAGTAAAGTTCATTCAGAAAGGTGGAGAAAAGGGTTTGGGGAGAGTTATTACAACCTAACAGACTCCTCCTCCTCACCCTTTTCTGTCTGTTGTCATAGCGATGACAGCTGGAGGGGGCGTGGCTAACCCACATAGCAAACGGACTTGGCCCAAATGTGGCCTCATTATGGCACTGCTGGCGTGATGCCGGCACTGGCATGCATAATGTCAGCCGAATGTGGGCCATGTATGGCAATGATGGCACTGGTTGCATGACGGCAAACGTCATTTGGGCCAATTGTGGATGGGAGGTGTGTGGCCCAGATCAGTGTAGCGATATCCACAAGATCCACAATATCCAGGCAAGATTATTCTTTCTCTCTCTCTCTGCCTCTCTAAAACATATGCAATGATTATAATAATAATAATAATAATAATAATAATAATAATAATTGTTTTAAGTCAGTGAAACAAGCTATAGGTAAAAAAAAAGAAAAAAAAAAGAAAAAAAAATTTATATATATATATATATATATATATATACACCTTACACATGAAATACATGTGAGTTAGATGTAGGCCGAATCTGGGCTGACAGCTTTAATTTTTCAGAAAGGGTCAAAAAATAATACACCTGAGAACAAATAATAGACTTATAAGATTATAAACTGTCCGTTAGATATTCACAAGATGTATTAAATATCATGTTTTAACTACAATGGAGTGTTGAGGTCCAGCGTCACATCCGAGATGGCCTGGCTGAAGTAAAGCTGCTCTGGTGGGGGAGCTGATGACGGAGCTCACGCTGGCAGGCTGGGAGTCAGAGGCCGCATAAGCCGAGGCACATCGTCAAAGAAGCGCTATCTGTGTGAATAAACTGCCGATTCAAGTTTAAAACAACTACATTCTCACCTGAAAACTGTTAAAACTTTATTTTGTGACACAGTAAAGAAGTATTTTTTAAAACTGTGCGGGTTTCCGCCTCCGCCATTATCGCTTGCTGGTTATGCTGCAATGCATTCTGGGATACCTTAGCTTCGCAAGTTCGCACAAGTCACCTCTCGATGCATCCTTGGCCAAAGAGGCAGAGCAAGTACACATCCGGGAACTTCATCTGTACTTGGAAAGATGTGAACTTTAGCATTGGAACAGTATTTTGGCGACGGTTGATGACGTTTCACGAGGACACAAGAACACAAGTACAGACAAGAACGCATATTAAGAAGACGGCCATATCTTAACAAACAGGAAGTGCATTTGCAGATTTCAACTAAAGATTACAGAGGCAAACTATTGTTTTTGTCCGAATGACATGCACAGATGAATTGATCAGCACAGAACTAGCAGTGTGAGCTGATCCAATCAATATGGGTGGATTTGATCATGTGTACTTTAAGAGATGTAAACCCCGACATGTAAATGTTATATTGCGATTAAGCCCTTACTCTGAATGTTGAAAAATAATCCCATTATTCGTGCACATGAGTAATGAATAGTCATTGATTTAGCATGGCTAATAAACATGACTGCAGAATCATGGGAAACGAGGTCTTTAGTTAAATGAGTTTGCCAGACCATTAAATAAATGATATTCATAGTGACCGGCCTGACATCCGTAATCCAGGAGTGGACATCCCTGCACAGAGGAAGCTCTAATTACATTCTAGCTTCTGTCAAATTACCGAATATGTAAATGCAAATGAAGTCTCTGCAGTTCACTCTCAGAGGATCTCCAGCGTCTCCTGCACATCATCCGCAGCTCTGTTCTGTAGTTTTGCCACCGAGTCCTAATGACTGGACATCTCATGAGCTGATCAATGATCCTGCTGATGACCGGTCAGTAACCTCTCTGGCCATCCATCACTACTGTGTGTGTGTGTGAGTGTGTGTGTGTGTGTGCTTCAACCTCTCTCTCTAAAGCCTCCGCATCCCATTTGATCGCAGCAGGAGAGGGAAAGGAGGATCTGCAGTGGGTTTAAACTCAAGCCTGATCAGCATTCAGACAGAGAGCGCTGCGGCGCTATAATCAAGATGCTGTGCTACTGGCATTGAAACACTGGGCCTCATTCAGAGTAATAAATGCGCATAAACACACCGTCCTGAAACTACTCTACTCTAGAGTCACAAATGTTTCTTAGGGAGCTTTCACACATGGACATTTGAACAGAATACGATCCGATGAACTAACGAACCAGACTATATCCCAGCGTATTATGGATGTGTAACAGACAGATAAGAAGAGGGAATGATGAGTTGAGTGAGATGTCATTCCTACTGGCTAAAGTGTGTTTTATAGCCCTGTTTACACTAGTGCGTTTTAGTTTTAAAATAGTGTTTTAGATCAAAAATGATCCTCGTCCACACTAGCGTTTCACCTAGTGTCTCTGAACATATCTCCATCCACACTACGCCACCAAAATCGTATATCACGTGACCATTCGGGCACTCTGGGCATGCGCGTTCTAGTATAAACAGGAAGCATGTGTCTTGCTCGGCATTTGGTTATTGTTAGTCAACAAACGCCGGTTGAACATTAAACGCGATGGCAAAGAAAGCAAGAGAGGTCTTTTGTGGACAGATGACAAGGTCGAGTTGTTACTAAACGTAACAAATGAATAACTGCACAATGACGCCTAAAACAGACAATAGTGCAAACAACGCTCCCATTTCTGTGTGCATGTTGTTGTTTACAGTACTGTCTTCCGGTAGCGTTAAAGCCATGTGTTATAGTCATGTGATAGAGGCTTGATGAATAAGGGAAGGATACACAATGACACAAAAGCTCCAATCAGGTAGCGAATCTCAGCAGCCCCGCCTCCGTTTTCAGATGTCTCTGTTTTTCCTCATCTACACTGAGACGCAGCAGCAGCGTTTCAGAATGAAAACGGCTAATCCCGAATTTTCAAAATGCTCCATTTTCGGTGCTCGAAAACTCCAACGTAGTGTGGACGGATGGCGTAACCGTAGCAAAACGTATGCATTTTAAAACGAAAACGCATTAGTGTAAACGGGGCCTATATCAAATGCGAAAGTGGGACGAAGGGAAAATAAATCATTTTGAATGGTGACACCCACAGACATAGTCACCACTAAATATTAATCAGAAGTAAGAGTTACTCATGCACAGCCTCAATTTAATTGTAAAGGGTTGTAAAATACACAACCCCAAATCAAAACAAGTTGGGATAGTATGGAAAATGCAAATAAATGTAAATTATGTAATGTTTTCTTTATGATATATATATATATATATATATATATATATATATATATATATATATATATATATATATATATATATATATATATATATATATATTATTATTATTATTATTTTTTTTTTAAATAAACAAATATTCCAATTTTGGTTCATGCAACACATTTCAAGAAAAGTTGGTAACAGTAAAGCATTTACCACTTTCTAATCATTTTCACAACACTTTAAAAGACGTTTAGGGACTGAAGACACCGAGTGCTGAAGTGTTTCAGGTGTCATTCTGTTCCTGCTAGCAAATCTTAAGGTGCGCAACGGTGGTAGCTGAACGTGGTTTTGCGTTGTCTTGTTGAAATATGCATGGGCGTCCCTGGAGAAGAAGGCAGCAAATTCTGCTCCAAAATCTTTTCTGCATAATGGTGCATCAGAGAAGTGCAAGTTACAACCCAGACTTATTCTGAAAACGCACTGCTATATAGATTTCTGGAGAGCGCCAAATACAGGAGCTAAGTTATTATTATTATTTTTTTTTACAGATTTTGCCTTTGCGAATCCACCAGAGGAGGCTGTGTACGCTTTTTGAGATCTCAAAATCCACCAGAGGCCGCTGTCCACTGAGTTACTGATCAACTCACCCACCCTCCTCCTTTTCTAAACCCAACCACCAGTGTTTTCAAAAGCAATCCAGAAAGTCGAGTTAAAAAAAGGTAAAGATATTATATGTATTTATTTAAAGTTCAGTTAGAGACAGTTTCTTGGCTGAGAAATGACCTCTAAAACCATTTCTGGATCAGTGCACTTACCTAAACCCCATTCTTCTCTGTGGATACCGGAGAACAATCTAATATATTGTATAAAATACAATTCAACTGATCCATTATTAAAACAATGAGAGTATGCTTTTGGACTTCTGCAGAATGTAGATAGAGCCACGTTTATTTCCAACAAAAGCCTTAGTAGGCAGAAAATGTACAAGTGTTTTGTTGAAATGTTGTGATTTACAGTGGTGAAATGTCTGGTAAAGCACATCCAGAGGTTTTGTGGTGCTATCCCTATGTCCTGGCCTGCTATCGGCTGCTGCTTGTTTTTCAGCCGAGCTGCTAAAGTGAAGTTACTGCGCTATTAAAGAGCCTATAAGGAGCTGTGAAGTGTTTAAAAAGACGTTTGGAGATAAGAGCAGGCCGGGATCTGTTTGTTCTTCAAACAGTGTATTGCATCCAGCCCTCGGAGTAAAACAGGCCTGTGAAAGCATGAGAGGACGACAAACGAATGAAAGCGATAACACGCTGCTTTCCTGGAGCGCTCCAGCCTTTTATTCGGATAAATCTGTCATTGCTCTCTGATCCAGGAGTGTGTGTGGCCGTTCTTCAAACACACCGCTTTCCTCATGCAATGATCCATAATAACTAGAAGAACTCCGGCTGCTTTATTACATCAGGAAGTCAGTGTTTACACGAAAACACTCAGAGTTTTTCAGACAAGACTGGCAGCTTAACTTATGAGTCTCTAAAGTGTTTTTAGCTGCAAACCTTAGAGAAATACACTGAAAGCAATGTGCTTTTCTTACTTAGACTTTGTTGCATTTCCAGTGCAAATATATAACATTTTAAAATTATTAATCTGGGGTCGCCACAGTGGAATGAACCGCCAACTTATCCAGCATATGTTTTCCAACACATGTTTTGTCTGTGTTAGTAATCTGACGTGCGTGTTATTGTATTTTATGTAACTACTATTTCTATCTTCTGTGGCCCTGTCATTATCCCACAGCCACCCCAAGGGCCAAGCCAAGGGTGTCCCAATGCTTCACTTGTGGAACCACTGGTCTAGAAAATGCCTCTTGGTTTCAGAATGTTAAAGGGTCACGAAACACCAGAACACATGTTTTGAGCCGGTGTTGGTCTATTTCAGTTCCTAAAAATAGCAACACATCAACAATGCGCCTTAAAGGGCCATGAAACCCCCTTGTTTCAGCAGGATGTTTTCACACCTCTACTTTGGAAAAAGTCAGAAAAGTGGGCGTGTCCAGCTCTGTTTAGGGGGGAGTGTCGGAGGAACTAAAGTGGGAGGGTGTGGGAGTGTCTATTTGGGCACGCGCGAGTTTCAGTCAAAATACACACACATGAGAAAGTGATGGTGTTTAACCTACAGTACATGGACATCTGTAGTCGAATTATTTGGCAAATTATTAAATGGTGGACTTTAACTGCAGTTTGGCTCTTTCATTCAGGGAATTCATTCATGCCCCTCGTGACAAACGAGATATTTGATTCGAGGAGCTGCTCTAAGCGTGTATTTTTCATGCAATGTTTGATACCGCATGACGAATGAGAGAAAAAAACTCAGCATTTCCCGGAAACTTAGATGCACACGGCAGGTAGCGTCAGAAAGCCGCGTTTGTTATTCCGGTCACAAAATGCGGTGCTAACATTTCTGCACTCAGTGCAATAGTTAACTTAATTCGATACGAACAAACTGAATAAACAAAGAGCACTGGTCACTCACTTACCAAATCTGTAGAGACAGGACAATCACCAGCAACTAGAGCCGCGTCTTTATTAAGAGAAGACTAACGTTACAAGCGAATCCGGATTTCATCGTTTGCAGATGAGAACAGCTCTCAGGTAAACAATAATCCTCCTTAGACACGTAAGTTATTGTTGTCGAGCGTCGCGTACACTGTTAATCCACACGTGTGTCTGAGCTCTCACAGAGAGAAAATGAAAACAAAACTTCACTACAGCAAACTATAAAAGCAACACTTCACGCTTGTTTTGCCAACACAACGTGGCGTCTCTGTGGCGTAAACGCGGTGACACTAATGAATATTAATGAAGTTGCACAATAGAGCGCGCTGATTGGTTTGAACCAAGCCTTACTCATGCATTAATGCAACACACTGTAAGACGTAATAAGACTCACTCTGGCACAGACGTCCAGTCTGCACGCTGGAATACACGCTATTATGTCATGACCGTGACGCAGCTTCAAACATTCGTTTCAAACAGGAAGTACGAATTTGCTTGAAATAACGCAAAAACAACCAATTTACACTTTTTAGTGAAATATCTGTGTCCTAATAGTGTTTTTAGCAGTGTGGGACACATATACCACTGTCAACAGCTCAACACATGTGTTCTGGTGTTTCGTGACCCTTTAACACACCTCCTTTACAGACCAGCACACACATGAGTGCACAGAGTGGCGCAGATAGATTTACTATTAAATAACATGGTGCAAAACGTAAACATTAGGGTTGTGCTAGTGTGAAAATAGCACCAGTCGAGCCAAACGCGTCTTGCGCTTTATTGTGCTGGGTGTATGATGGAGCCCAGAGTCTGTAGAATGACCCGAACTTCCCATCACTGGTGTTTGTGTGTAATAAAGGCAATGACGTTTCGCTTTAGCTCTTGATTTTTTAAAATCGGAATTTTCATCCACTCGTTGGCCACACATTTGGTAGAAAAAAGCAATATATCCTGCTGATCAGACGAAATGATTCGCTCTGTTAGAGGATCTATACTTTGCATTACTGTAGCTTGTAGCTTTAATTTGGTTTCTGGGCAACGCTGTGCTTTCTCCGCTAACCTCGCTCTTCTTTTCATTACCGAAAGGTGACTTCAAGACGGCTGGTTTGATATTGCGCTGGCAATCATCTAGCGTTCGAGGTTATGTGTGTCTTGAGGGGAAAATGGTATATTAGGGCAGTAATTGCCCTTGTGGTCTGCGTGTTTGTTTTTCATGAGAACCTCACTTTCTCCTGTGACTTTCACCCCGTGCAGACATTTGCATCCAAACTGATCTCAGGACAGAAGTTGAAAACACACATATGACGCCGCTGCTGATGACTCCAGAAAGAGTCTCGTGGGATTGACATGGCTGCGTGTTGACATTGCTGGAGCTCTCTGACTTTCTTAAATGGTGATCTCAATTAAATTTGGCTGTCCTCTTCAATATGGGTGGAGGTGACGCTGTCCTTGAGCATCGAACAACATGCGCCTACATTACATGTGCTCCATTTCTGAGGAAGCGCTCTGGGACCCGGACTCTCAGCCTAAATAAGGACATTTAATGGGCTCTTATAAACAATCATCCTAGGGCTATAGGCAGTGGAGCCATGTCCGGGTTTCTCAGAAGCTGATGAGTTGGTAAACTCAGAGCGCGGTGAATGAGAGAGGACGACAAATCATTATTTTACAATCCTATTAGCTGAAATAATAACAGAAAAACTCCATTGGTGTAATCAAAACTTTCAGAAAAAGGAAAACAATAGTGTGAGACTGATAACGGCAGCCAGAGGAGGGAATCATGTCAGATTTATACTCTCCTGCCTCAGTAGACACTGCATTACACACACCGCACACAAGCCGTCATTCGTTCTTGTTGCAAAGATGATATAACACAGTGGTGGGCAAACTTTCTAGACCTGAGGACCACATCAAGTTTTGCAAACCACAAGTCCTTCAAAAAATAACATATTTAAATTGGCAGTATGCATGGAACATGTAATATCGGACAGAAACATGTCACATTTAACACACATTTTTTAAATAGTTATTATTGAGTCAAATTTACAATTAATTAGCACTGCTATTCATATTTACTTATCAATCATCATAAAACAATAAAATAAGAAGTTTTTTGTTGTCCATTCTTCCTTAAACACTCGACATTCAGAGTCAATTTCTTTTTTTGCCAGACTCATTTTCAGTCATTAACAGTCATAATATCCGTGAGTGTGTTCTAATTCTTCTGGTTGTGCTAACTGTACCGTGTACCAATTTTGGTTGCCATATCTGTCAAATAAATGTCAGTATTTGACGTCAACGTGATGTTGGTTTAAGATGTTCAACCTAAAATCAACCAAATATCAACGTCATTTCACATTGTTATTGGACATCAAAATAATGTTGTCCTTAAATGCTGATGACCTAAATCTAACCTAATATTAACATCTTATGATGTTGTGTGTCTGCTGGGCAGCTTAAAGTGACATTTAAAGGCTTATTAATTAGGGTAAAGTTAGGGTAATTAGGCAAGTCATGACAAGTGGTTTGTTTTGGAGACAATCCAACACTAATATTGCTGAAAGGGGCTAATAATATTGACCTTAAAATGTTTATTTTTGACTCATTATCTCTGAAAACAAGCCTGTACTTTTTGCCTGTCTAGAAAATGCTTCTTGATTTAAGAATTTTTAGATGTTTAGACAAGAAAAAAGTAAAAAAAGCATGTTTAGCAGTGCAGAATAATAAAAACAAATTCAGCCAATACATGATCAGATTTCTTCATCATCAGCGTGTAAATAATGAGCAGATTCTGTTGAGTGTTTCGAACATCACTCAGGGGTTATTCTCAATATCTTGATCTCAATAAAGAGGTACACACACAGCGAGTGGCGAGCGAGCGCTGTAATGACACTGTCAGTCACGCAGCAGCTCATCCACAGAAATATCATATTTTCTCAGGTAATTCCCTGCGATGTCAACCTTTGAATGACATCATCCTCAGGTGAGTCTGTCCTCCGAGAGATTTCAGGAGACAGATGAGAAAACGTTTCCCTGGGTCATCGCCTCGCTTCACCTCCAAAGCAAATCTACATCCCTCTGCACTCACGCTGAGACAGCTGCAGTCATTCGCTTTGAAATCATCATTTTAGCACACACACTCGCTAAAAAAGTGCAATTAATAAAATAATTAATTGAAAATATGACCACATCAGCCTAATGTTATCCTCCTGATAAGTTTCATATCGATTATAAAATATTGCTTCTTACCTTATAAAGCTTTACATAATCCAGCTCCTGTTTATCGAACCAACCTTCCGTTTCGCTACAATCCATCCAGCTCTTTAAGATCTCAGGGCTTTCAGTAATACCTAGAATAACAAAGTCCACTAAAGGAGGTCGAGCCTTCTCATTTATGGCTCCTAAATTCTGGAATTCAGTCCGAGGTTCATACACACTCTCTCAATTCAAAATTGGTTTAAAGACCTATCCTTTTAGTAAAGCATACACTCAATGCATCACATAGTGGTATCATGCATGAGTGGGCTTGACAAATCCATCTTTCAGATGAGACGATAAACGAGGTCCTAACCCTAACCTTATTCACAAGTTTCTTATGAAAGAATAACGTTACATTAAAACCAAGCACACCATTGTTTTTCTTGTGAAATTCCCAATACGTCTGATGTGTCACATGACCCTCTTCCTATTGAAAAAAACAAAAGTTGAATCCAAGATGGCCGACTTCAAAATGGCCACCATGGTCACCACCCATCTTGAAAAGTTTGCCCCCTCACATATACTAATGTGCTTCAAACAGGACGTTAATATCACAAACCATTCCCATTTTATTAAGCTGTATCCATATAAATGGCCCACCCTGTAGATCATCTGAAATGTTGTTTTGGTCATTCTAAAACGCCTAAACCATTCCAGTATTAGTGTTATTATATTATTAATGATCTTCAGTCTAGATCGTCTGTGCTCTGCATCTCACATCTTCCACCATTGCATGTCTGCATTGTCTTCTTAAATTCAAGTTATTCATTTAAAAAAGGGAAAAGATTCTCACAGATTCTCCTACCACAGTAACTCTTGATATTTGGCGCCAGTTAATCAGGAAGTGACGATTTTGTTGAGTCGTTGGATGGAAACGCTGCTTAATTTGCACGCATCTTTGGATGGAAACATAGCTAGTGTGACAGCATCCGCGTGTGGACATGATCTGCTAACTCTGCTAATACAGGCTCAGAGCTCAGATCAGGACAGAAAGGAGGAATACACACAAGATAAAACTGCGCAAAGTACTCTATTTACGGGCGATGAGACGTGAATGGCTTTCGGTGTCAGATGAACAGTGTTTCAATTTAATGGCTGCTCCCTCGGGGGAAATAAAAGCCTCCTCTCATTATAAAACACCTCTGCTCCAGCAAACGGTGGACTTAAGATCTGACACTGAATTACTCAGCAAACTTCAACGTGAATATCACTATTATAAGCACAGGTTCACACTGGATGTACAGTTAAAGTCAGAATTATTCACCTTCCTGTGACATTAATTTTTTACAAATATTTTACTTACTTACTGACCTAATTATTTACTTACTTAATTACTTACTGACTTAAATATTTACTGACTTATTTACTTACTTAATTACTTACTAATTATTTAATTACTGACTTACATACTGACTTATTTACTTACTGACTCAGACTTCTGTACTTACTGAATTAATTAGTTATTGATTTACTTACTGACTTACCGACTTACTGAACCAATTGCTTAATTACTTATTGACTTAATTACTGAATTACCAGCCTGATCTCATGAGAAAACGTAAGTATTTTACGTTTTGGCAGTTTAGTGGCTAATTCGTACGAATTCGTACGAGTTCAGTCGTAAGAAAATGTACGATTTTAAAAAGGAGGCGTGGCACCCCTAAACCCAACCGTCAATGGGGGATATGCAAATCGTACTAAAATGTACGAATTAGATCGTACGAATTAGCCACTAAATGAAAAAGTTACGGATTGCCGTGAGATTGTGTTGGAATTACTGACTTATGTACTTACTAATTTAATTGCTCATTTATTGACTTGCATACTGACTTAATTGATTAATTGCTTACTGACTTAATCACTGACTTAAATACTTACTGACTTAATTCCTTACTGATTAACAGACTTATTTATTTAATTACTTACTGACTTATTTACTTGCTGACTAACATACTGACTTAATTGCTTAATTACGTATTGACTTAATGACTTGCTAACCTTATTACTGAATTACTGACTTATGTACTGATTTAATTTCTCATTTACTGACTTGCATACTGACTTAATTGATTAATTAGTTATTGACTTACATACTGACTTAATTGATTAATTACTTACTGACTTGCATACTGACTTAATTGATTAATTACTTACTGACTTACATATTGACTTAATTGCTTAATTACTTACTGACTTAATTGCTTATTTACTGACTTTATTACTACCTCATTTACTTACTGACTTAATTCCTTACTGATTTACCGACTTAATTATTTAATTGCTTACTGACTTAATTACTGACTTAATTACTTATTTACTGACTTAATGACTGACTTAATTACTTACTGACTAACACACTGACTTAATTGCTTACTTACTGACTTAATTGCTTAATTACTTATTGACTTAATAATTTACTTACTTAACTGACTTACTGACTTAATTGCTTACTGACTTAAGTACTCACTAAATTAATTGCTTATTTACTGACTTAATTACTGATGTACTGACTAATGTACATACTGACTAAATTGCTTACTGACTTAATTGCTTACTGACTTAATTACAGACTTACTGACCTAATTACTTACTTAAACCACATCCTGAATATCAGCATTATAACAACAGGTTCACACTATACAAGATATAGTGTTGACGTCAGAATATTAAGACAGAGTTATTTGATGTCCCATGGAATTTTTATTCTTTTATATATATGTTTTTACTTATTCATCTAACTTGCCTAATTAACCTAGTTAAGCCTTTAAATGACTTAAATTCACTTTAAGCTGAACACTAGTGTCTTAAAAAAATATCTAGTTAAATATTAGGTTTAAATGGGTTATTAAAACTATTAAGTTTAGAAATGTGTTGAAAAAAACTCTCTCTGTTAAACAGAAATTGTTGTATAAATAATTCAAAAGGGCTAATAATTCTGACTTCAACTGTAAATCTAATTGGCATCTTCAGATGTAAACACAGCTACTGAATGCTGGTATTTTCTAATTCTTGGCATCTGGAAAGGTCTGTTCCCTCATCCTGCAATGATGCCCTCAAAAATTGATCCGAGCAGGCAGCATAATTAAACTTACACCATCCACAAAAGAGCCAATTACTTTGACTCGGTGTATTGACATGTGAGATCGATAGAGGGGTAAAATAGAGGCCTGGGTTTTGGTTCATAGCCAGACAACACACGAGTGAGCATCTGGTTAAACTCTGTGCCAGAAAAACTCCATCAGTTTATTCCAGACACGTATTTATAAAACCCTCTTCACTGTCATATTTTGGGCGGTGCAGTGTTTAGCACTGTGGCCTCACAGCAAGAAGGTCGCTGGTTCGAGCCACAACTGGGTCAGTTGACATTTCTGTGTGGAGTTTGCATGTTCTCCCCGTGTTGGTGTGGGTTTCCTCCGGGTGCTCTGGTTTCCCCCACAGTCCAAACACATGTGCTATAGGGGAATTGATGAACCTAATTAGCCGTAGTGTATGAGTGTGTGTGTGTGTGTGTGTGAATGAGTGTGTATGGGTGTTTCCCAGAGATGGGTTGCAGCTCGAAGGGCATCCGCTGTGTAAAACAAATGCTGGATAGGTTGGCGGCTCATTCTGCTGTGGTGACCCCTGAGTAATAAAAGAGGTCGAAAAGATAGAAAATAAACAATATTCATGTCATGTTGCTGGTTTAATGATGTTTTAATAGTGCAAATGAATCTGTGGCTCAGAAAAGATTCTCATTTGATGACCTGTTAGTTGTATATTACAGCTGCTTCAGCTTCAAATGACCAGAAAAGTATATTATTATTATTATTATTATTATCTTTATTATCTTTATTAATATTGTTATTATTATTATTGTTATTATTATTATTAATATTATTATTTTCATTTTTATCTTTATTATTATTTTTATTATATTATTATTATTATTATCATTATTATTATTTATCATTATTATCATTATCTTTATTATTATTATTATTATTATTATTATTATTGTTATCATCTTTATTATTATCTTTATTATTATTATTATTATTATTATTATTGTTATCATCTTTATTATTATCTTTATTATTATTATTATTATTATCTTTATTATTATCTTTATTATTATTATTATTGTTATTATTATTATTATTATTATTATCATCTTTATTATTATCTTTATTATTATCTTTATTATCATTACTATTATTATTATTATCTTTATTATTATTATTATCTTTATTATTATTACTATTATTATCTTTATTATTATTATTATCTTTGTTATTATCTTTGTTATCATCTTTATTATTATCTTTATTATTATTATTGTAAACACTGAAAAAATTAAACTACTGTGTTTTTCAGTCACTGTAAAAAAATGCTGGGTTCCTCATGATAGCCGTGTGTTGTTTAAACACAAATTAGTTAAGTTAACTTGATAATTTTTAAAGAATTTTAATGGATTGTACCTAAAACAATTAAATTATCCCCCAAACCCCGTAAGAACTGTGTTGATTCAGCACGTTTTTTTTTTTACATTGGATTAAGTAAAAAAAAATATATATGGTTTTGGTGGCATGGTGGCTCAGTGGTTAACACTGTGGCCTCGCAGCAAGAAGGACAAGAAGCGTGGAGTTTGCATGTTCTCCTAGTGTTGGCATGGGTTTCCTCCAGGGTGCTCCGGTTTCCCCCACAGTCCAAGCACATGCTCTACAGGGGAATTGATTAACTAAATTGGCTGTAGTGTATGAGTGTGTGTGTGAGAATGTGATTGTATGGGTGTTTCCCAGTACTGGGTTGCAGCTGGAAAGGTATCTGCTGAGTAAAACAATGTTGGAATAGTTGGCAGTTCATTCCGCTGCGGCGACCCCTGAAATTCAGGGACTAATGATTGAATATATGGTTTTTGGTTTTAACCTGTTTTGTTTTTCAATTTACCCTAAAGCAGTAAAACAACCCACCAAGGAAAAAATTAAAAAATAAAATAAATAAATAAAAGTGTGTGTTAATTTAAGCATAATTAAGGCAAATAAAAGAAGTAAAATTCTTGAATACAGATTATAATCTTAAAATGCCGTTTTTCCACATAGAGTTAGGTGGATCTGCGTTTCTACTTATGTGCAATGAGTTTCAAGATATATATAGGAAATCTGCAGCATCTATCACTATGTTTAAACATGTTTTAAAGTCTGTTTATTTAGACAGTGCATATGTTTTAATAATCGATTATGGTTTGTGGCATTTTAAGTATTGTTTTGTGTGTGTTTGTGTGTTTCGATTGTAACTTTGTCCTGTACCGTCTGTTTAGTCCATGCAGGACTCTCTGGTAGCAGAGATGCATCTATTCCTGCTTAAATTAAAAAGTAGGTAATAAATAAATAAACTAATACATAAATAAATAAATAAATTACATACAGTCCGTTCAATATAAAAATATTGCATCTATGGGAAGTCCCCTAAAAGATGTACAGTACAAGTGTGTGTGTGTGTAGGTTACACTTTATTTTAATGTACAGTTCAAACCATCCACAAACCACTAACTAATAATTTTATCTCAGTAAACTACTAATCTTCTGCTCATTAATACTTAGTAGGGCAGGGTTTAGGTAATAATTTACGGATGTATACTCTCAGAAATGAAGGTATGTGAGCTGTCACTGGGGTGGTACCTTTTCGAAAGGCACACATTTGTACTTAAAGGGTCCATTTGGGTCCCTCAAAAGCATAACATAGTACCTAACGATTTTAAGAGGAACACTTTTGTACTTTATAGGTTCTAATATGTACCTTTGAGGTATTAATATGGACCTTAGATACAAATTTATATATACATTGAAAAGGGACCACCCCAGTGACAGCTCGCATACCTTTATTTCTGCACTGTCTGTGGGAACATGTGGGGAACTGAGCTTGATTCCTGTGGAAAACAGTGGCAAGTAAAGGTTACTGACAAATATCAGTGGGGAATGTGTGGCTGTAGGCACTGCTGAGTAAAAGCCCTCATATATGACAGAGTGATGCATGATATTTGCTGAAGATGATGACGGCGTGCACCCTCGTATTGGCAGCACTGATAACCTGATTCCCAGAAGATGATGACAGTAACTGAACACTTCCAATTCAACAGGATTTTCTGAAAGTTGTGGCTAATATGTAAAAACAGTGTGAAAGAGCCTGAAGGGAGAGTGTGTCTGTGTGTACATAGGGTCATATTTCATACTGCTTCAGCCATATTTTACTGCACTGCAGCTGCATTGATGGTTTTATCGATTTAATGCAAACGCATCTTCATAAAAATCACTAAAAAACAAACATTTACTGAACATCACAGGGTTTATTGCAGAATAACAGACGGCTGCATATAAATGCAAATAAAGTCAGCGGTTTATTTAAATTGGAAATATTATGACCGGAAGCTAACAACGTTCAGCGCTGACGGCATGCATGAAATATTGCCTTTCTAGATGAGCCCAGAATCCTCATCTACAGACCACATGACTCTGCGCAGAATAAACATGATGCATTTTGGGACAAATCATCTTTATGTTAATCAGTGGGGAATTATACAGCGCTGCTTTTTGCTGAGCAACTCATCAGTTCCTGTAATGTAAATGCCTGTGTGGAAAACTCTGTCTAGAGCCTTTCACCAATAAATAATGCTCTTTATAATGGGTATGTGGAAAAGGCCAGACTTCTTTGACTTTGTGAAGTTCCTGTATGGACTGCAGTGCCAGTAAAATAACAACATAGGACAACACATTAAGTATAAGTAACAGCTCGCATCATTAACTACTGCCTATTATTAAGATATGAACTGTTTATCAGCACGTATAATTTATGATCTTATACACTCTCAGAAATAAAGGCACGCGAGCTGTCACTGTGGTGATACCTTTTCTAAAGGTGCAAATTTGTAAAAGGTAATAATAATAATAATAATAATAATAATAATAATAATAAAATCTTGAGTTCAATATTTACAGTAAAGTCAGAATTATTGAGAGGGCTCTGGATGCAGACCTGGTGCAGATGCAAACTGAGCTGCATTCAATGCTCTTTAATAGGCTCACCTAACCCCACCCATAACCCCACCCTTCACAGTGACATCACTAGCTGCATCCAGATACTATTACAATTATTAACCCTCTTGCTAAATACTAATATTTTTATATTTTTCCCAATTTCTGTTAAATAGAGAGAAGAACACATTTCTAATCATAATAGTGTTAATAACTCGTCTCTAATAACTGATTAATGTTCTCTTTGTCATGATGACAGTAAATAATATTAGACTAGATATTCTTCAAGACACTAGTGTTCAGCTTAAAGTGACATGTAAAGGCTTCACTAGGGTAATTAGGGTAAAGTTAGGGTAATTAGGCAAGTCATTGTATAACAGTGATTTGTTCTGGAGACAATCCAACACTAATATTGCTGAAGGGGTGAATAATATTGAGTTAAAATGGCTTTAAAACTATTAAAAACTGCTTTTATTCTAGCCGAAATAAAACAAATCAGACTTTCTCCAGAAGAACAAATATTAGAGGAAATACTGTGAACAATTCCTGAATCTGCTCAACATCATGAGGGAAATATTAGGAAAAGAATAAAAAATTCACTGGAGGGCGAATAATGTTGTCTTCATCTGTGTATAGTGTGTAATGTCACTGTTTGTGAATGTGTGTTTCTAAGATCTTGCTCTTATGAAGCTCTCAGAAATGCACACATGTTGACATTACACATGATAAATGACCGCAGCCAAACATCGGCGACGTCTGCAGAATCATCGTCACCCTTAGACCTGGGAAAAGTCATATCAGTAATGAATCTGTGAGGTCTGATGCTGGGAGCAGATGAAATATAAATGAATTCTTTAACGCGCTGGAGTGCAGATACAGTGTATGATTAGATTTTCCTTTATCATGCAGTAAGAGCGTGCGGGAAGCAAAGTTATTGACCGCAGCACAGCCGGCAATGACAAGCCTCCTTAAAGGGGCAGTTCACACAGAAATTAAATTCAGTCATCATTTACTCTCCCTTTACTCATTTAAAACCTTGATGAGTTTCTTTCTTATGCACCTATGCAGGTCCAAACACTTAAACACTGCTGAATACACACAGGATGAACAGCCACACACAAATATCTTTACAGATGAAACAATTAAAATGATCCAGAAATGATGATTCTCACTGCCTCCATGCCTTCTCCATCTCGGGGGGCTTCTTCAGTTTATTGATGACCATCTGCATCTGTATAATGTGATTATTATGATCAGGATTATTGATTATATGCAGATTTATATCAGTTTTAATAAACACAAGTGTAGATGTGTCCAGCTGTGGGGTTTTGGAGGCGTCTGCATCAGCATATGTGGATAAGAACAGGACGTGTGTTTGGATATAACTCCGTTTTCTGACCACACTTCATTATTATTGTTCATTCATTTCTTTGCTGGAGATTGGAACTGAATTTAGAAATAGTTTTGAAGCAAATCTTTGCGCTTAACAAAGGAAATTAAGTATGTGGGCTAATGGATGTGTTCAGTGCAGTGAGTTTCCACCGTTTCCTCAATCCACCAAAGTAAAGGAGTAAAGTAAAGGAGTAAAGTAAAGAGGCTGAATGGAGGAGGCTCATTCTTTATCCTCGCGCTGCAGATGCTCTGTTTAACTGTGTTCTCGCTAGTGAAGCGTTCAGTTTTTACACTTACAAAGCCGCCATCTAAATATCAAATGCACCATGGAGGAAATGAGAGACGAGACTCTGATTGGTTTAATGCAGGTTATGTTTAAAACACACCCAGAACTCATTAAGAAAATAAACACAACCCTGTTAGACCATGCACCAAGGCGCAGAGCGTATTTTACCATCCTTAAAATAGCAAAAGTGGATTCAGACTTAACCCTAATGCTTTTGTTCCATGAGTTTTAGACTTTGTGCCTAGATCCTTAAAATAGAGCCCCTAGTGTCTATGCTGACGTTTTGTTCAGCAGCTCAAAACTCTAATGGCTAATGGACAGATGGCTGCTCCTCCAATAAACATTGGGCTGCAGATTGTGTCACATGGGCCGGCCTGTCCGAAACAAAAAACATCCTACTCTCAGAGCGTCACAGAGCACAGCATTAGGAGAACAAACGATAGGCTGCTAAGTGTTTCATGGGCCAATCAGATCAAAAGAAGATGATCAGCCCGGCCCAAAAAAGTACGTCTGCCAGATGGCTAGTCCGCCCCTGACTCCAAGTATGAAGCCCCGCCTCTTTTTTACATTTTTTTTTAAAACAGAGGAGGAGATGGGGAGGTGGAGGGATGCCGGAACAAAAGTCAACTAGAACAGTGCAAAGACCACTACTTATAAACACACGTGATGATTGACTGACCCACCTGCCTGATCAGGCTCCTCTCAAACTTTGTTGAGCTAAATGTTCTTCAGCTCTCTGAAACTGACCCTTTCAGGCTTTGATTCTAATTGTGGTGTTTTGGTGTCTGTCGCTTTAAACTCAAATGAGATTGTGCTCTTTTCAGAAGAGGGCGGAGCTACAGACTGCTGTGCATCAGCATAGTGGCAGATTCAAAACTCTACTGGACAGACGGCTGCTTCTCACTCAGGGCTGTTTATGCTAATGAAGGAGAGATGGTTATTAGTGGGCGGGGCTTTCCCCCTCTGATGACTCGTACAAAGGGAGAATGTTAATCAAAGTGTTTCTGCAGGCTGTTTTCATCAAGTCTGATTATAAACAATATTCATTCATTTTTATCATTAAAAGATGGATATATTTACAGAACTATGTTTAAATCTCTTAAGTTTAGGCATAATAGGTCACAGATGTACTGCACCTCTTTATCCAGCATCATAAGATTACACTTTACTGTTTGTAGATAAAAAAAACTTGCATTAATCGTACCCTTGACTGGGTCTGGCATGGCGTAACTCTCTGAGTAAATAGGACAGGGATCCGGGGAAGGTAAATTACTTGCCACTTTTATTGCCTGTCCCAAGATGTGTATTCCAGCATGCAGAAGGCAGCATATGCCCGGCTAATCTGTTCCCACAGCTGTGCCAGGTGTCAGGATGGCAAGGGCATGGGGCACTGCGGTATACAACTCATTTTTATCACTCGAAACACAAGCCAAAGATTTAATCTTGCCTTAGTTTTTTTGACATGAGCTTCACAATTACAGTGTACAAAACCTATGCATTTGTTAAAAGAGACGTATTATGTCTCTTTTTACAAGACGCAAAATAAGTCTCTGATATCGCTAGAGAGTGTGTGTGTGTGAAAAATAGCACACAGATAATGTTCTCCAGCTCTCTGAGACTGACCCTTTCAGGCTTTGATGCTAATTATGGCGTTTTGGTGACTGTCGCTTTAAGTGCAAATGAGATTGTGCTCTTTTCAAAAGAGGGCGGAGTTACAGACAGCTGTGCGTCAGCATGTAAAACAGCAGTGTGTGTGTGTAGTCAGTGCTGTTCAGGTGTGTGTGTCTGTGCTTCAGTGTGAGTGTGAGCTTGATGCTTCTGTCAGTCTATGTCGCTCCTTTTCATCTAAAACTCCACATCTATAATCCTCTTAGTCTATGCTGACATCATCTTCAGCAGCTCAAACACTCTAATGGCTAATGGACAGACGGCTGCTTCTCACTCAGGCCTGCTGTTTATGCTAATGAGATGGAGATGGCCCCTAGTGGGCGGGGCTTTCCCCCTCTGATGACACGTACAAAGGGAGAAAGTCAATTAAAGTGTTTCATTCAACAAGTCTGATTAGAACAAACACGATTCACTCATCTACATCAATAGAACTGATAATATTCATACACTGCTGAAACACAACTGTGTTTAAAGTCATTTTGGCATAACAGGACCCCTTTAAGGGTTATAGTGATTATTAAATGGATGTGGTCGTTGGTTTGCAGTGTGACTCCCATTAAAAGTCCATCAAAACACTTTTTTTTGTTTAAATAGCTTGTCGGGTGGTCAATCAGAAACAAACTTCTTTTTTATGTACCAAAACATTTCCTTAAATATTTAGAAAAAAAAAT
Source organism: Danio rerio (assembly GCF_052040795.2). Lineage (NCBI taxonomy): Eukaryota > Metazoa > Chordata > Actinopteri > Cypriniformes > Danionidae > Danio > Danio rerio. The sequence continues at coordinate 50,873,469 of NC_141041.1, read as the reverse complement.
AGCTTAAAATACAAATTTATTACATGATTAATCATTAAGAAAGAAATAGGATTCATTAAATGTTTTTAATCAAAAACTATAGCGTATGTTCATTTATAAGGCAAATAACAATCTGGCCAGCAAATTCAACTTTGCTCAGTTAAAATTTGGCCATTTAAATAAAAAAAATATATATAAAAAAATAAATAAATAAGCTTCAAGATTTTTCAAGATTTTTTTTCTTTTAAAAGAGTTAAATTAAAAACATTATGGATAATGGCCTGATTAGTATTAAAATGTATTTAATATGGGTGGCCTTTGGTGCTTCACACCTTTTAATTGATCATTTTTGTTTCATGAATGAGGTCAGAGATTTAGAATAAAAGTTTCTTGTAAAACGTTTTCACAAACTAATTTCGAGAAGAGCATGTGATATGATTTACCCCAGCTGGTTTCTCATCTACAATTATTAGTTGGCCAGTCAGATTAATCCAAACTCACTATAAGTAGCCTGGCAAACAATTACTCCCTTATCTACGTTTTCTGAGGAAATCCCCCATCAACCCCTTCCGGCCCTTCCTTTACCACAGGGAGCTCTCGATAACAGCCTGATCTCATACTCCCCTTACATGCTCAATCGACCAGGCGGGAGCCCTAAGCTCAGTTATCTCCGAGCTCAGGGTTCTCTCCCGGGACAGCAAGCCAAACCTGCTAACATTTGTTAAACAATATCTAAATGTGAACTCTTGAAAACAGCAGTGCAGTAGGTCAAGAGTGAAAGATGACTTCTCTTACATCAGATTGTATGTTTTCTTGCACTGGACTCTGGAAAAATAATTGTTTGCATTGGACAAAACTGATTAGCTAAAGTCACGACAGCCAGCAGAGAATTACACTTGGTCTTAAAGCTTTCGTCGATGGGTTATTTTCACAATTTATGATGGAATAGCAGTCAAAGTAGGACAAATGAGCTGATGTAGGGGACAAATTCTGGACCTTTGTCAGTTGGGGGTGGGTTTTTTGAAGGGATCCTCGAGCCCGGGGCTTCCTCCCGTTGGCAGAGCCAGAGGGGAGCCTGAGCTCGGTGGATCTCAGAACTCCCCGGCTGCAGTAGCTAAGGGAACAGAAGGGGTTAGACAGTGCTTGATTGTTATGCATGTTGAATGTCTTCGGATGGTGGGAGGAAACGGGAGAACCCGGGGAAAACCCACGAGGACACGGGGAGAACATACAAACTTCTCACAGAAACACCCACCGGCCTGGTGGGATCAGGGCCGGCAGTGTTCCTGCTGTGGGGATCACAGTGCTAATCACTGGGCCACCGTGCCGCCCAATCAGAGGTAAAGGAGGAGAATAGGGGAGGAAGGGAGGCTTCTTCCAAACTAAAATAAAGTGGACTGAAAACTGTGGTTATTTATAGTAGCTTAGGGCTCATATGATTGGAAGATAGTGATTAGCAAACACGAGACCGGCCGTGATAAATCATAAGCACGTGATCCTCTCTAAATTAGTTCACTTATTTTAAATTCACAGCTTCAACCAAAAAGATCAGATCATTTCTGACGTCCTCATATGGAAAAATCTGAATTTCATAGGGGATCAAAAGTTTTTCACGTGACTGTATACTTGGGTTGTTTTTGATCCAGATCGAGACAGTATGGAGCAGTTTGAGTCTTTGAAGGTCTTTGTCAGCTCCTGGTTCAGTCCAGGAGTGTGTCATTAGGATATGGAGATAGAAATATTCTCATCAAAGAGTGCATTCAAAAGCATCCTGCAGCTCTGACAGATTGATTTGGCCAGCAGATGCGCTAACTCTCCCCGTGTGCACCGCGGGACTGTGTAACGCTCTGGGCTCGGATGATTGTACTCCCACTCCACAGTGTGTGATTTAACATTAATCAAAATGACTTCCTAATCTCACCCTCAGACGGCCACGGAGCGCCATTTCCCACTTCACAGGTGCGAAAGCCTGGCGCATCAAACCGTTATGTGCGACCGAGTGTGTCTCATTCTCGGATAGATTTGTTCCCCTCGTGTGGGAGGAGGGCTAACGCTATCTTTGATGTGTCCTTGCAATGGCCGTCCTTGGAAAGAGGAGGGGAAAATGATGAGTATATATAGAGTTATACACTCCAGAAATATCCAGACTCCTTTAACATGTCTTACCTGTTAAAATACAGTAGACATTATGTTCGTTATGTCTGGGTGTTTTGTTACACGTTTCAAATGACAAATCCATGGTGTATACATATTGGGAATCTGAAATACGTTGCTTAGGGTGTGTTTTGTTGTACGTTTTAGATGTCAAATCCACTAGAGGGCGCTGTCTACATTATTGCGAATCTGAAATACGTTACTTAGGGTGTGTTTTGTTGTACGTTTCAGATGTCAAATCCACCAGAGGGTGCTGTTTACATTATTGTAAATCTGAAATACGTTGCTTAGGGTGTGTTTTGTTGTACGTTTCAGATGTCAAATCCACCAGAGGGCGCTGTCTAGAGTATTGTACATCTGAAATACGTTGCTTAGGGTGTGTTTTGTTGTATGTTTCAGATGTAAAATCCACTAGAGGGCGCTGTCTACAGTATTAGGAATCTGAAATACGTTACTTAGGGTGTGTTTTGTTTCACGTTTCACATGACAAATCCACCAGAGGGCACTGTACTCTACTGTACTGAACCGAACTGAACAGCATGTGTAGTCATAATTATTATTGCGAATAAGGCTTATATCACCAATGAAAGATATTTTTGCATTTTTCACATAATAATCCACGATGACCACATTACACAACGCTGACTGCATGTTAAAATAACACTGTTTTAATTTGTCTTTATGTATGTATTTATGTATGTCTGTTATGACCTGTACACCAAATGTGTATATCTAGGACACATTTTTAGCATATTTTTCTTCAATCAGGCAGCATGTGATATGAGCAAATCATCTGTGTCATGAGAATTAATTTAAAGCCCATTTCAGCTGCAGTGCATTCATTATCAGATTTGCGCTGAGTGAAAATGAGGGTGCTCAAATGGTTTAAGGTCATTATTGCGCCACAGAGGATGTCATACAGCATCAATCCAATCAAATAAACTGTCAATCCAGCCATGCATTTCCTCCCAAAATCAATGAAGAGGGAAAATGTGCCATATGCAAATCAAAATGGCATTTTGGCCAGCGCTGGTGTCTATTAGCATAACTCACTGAAGAGCAGCTGCGGAGTACGGCTCCTGCCACGGAGCACTTGTTTTATGGAGGTCTTGTCACACTCCTGGTTTTAATTGACATTAAAATCAGTGAACGGCATGCTAATGCTTTGTGCACCTGACTGTCGAAGCACCATTAGCATATCTGCAACAAAGCACATTCTGCCGGTGACACTACTGGAAAAACAATTAGGAAGATTCACAGTGTGTTCGTGACAGAAGTGGCGGAAAAACACCAGGAAAGCAGACTGCGAAATACATTAGCAAACAGAGATAAGAGTGAGTCCACTGCACATTACACTCAGTACATCTCCGCATGTTTACATTCAGTCATTTAGCAGACGCTGACAATGGAGGCGATTCAACAAGAAGAGGCGATGCACACAAGAAGAGCTAATCATACAGAGGAACTGAGAGAATTAAGCGTTAGATTTAGGAGGAGTGAGTGTTTTTACTTTATATATGTAGAGAGAAGAGTGTTTCTACAGGTGGTTTGTCAAAACCACTCACCAGTGTGAACCTCATTTCATAAATGAGAATTGATTTCATTCATTCATTCATTCATTCATTCATTCATTCATTCATTCATTCATTCATTAATCATTCGTTCGTTTGTTTGTTCGTTCATTCATTCATTCATTCATTCATTCATTCATCCATTCATTCATTCATTCATTCATTCATTCATTCATTCATTCATTCATTCATTCATTCATTCATTCATTAATCATTCGTTCGTTTGTTCGTTCGTTCGTTCATTCATTCATTCATTCATTCATTCATTCATTCATTCATTCATTCATTCATTCATTCATTCATTCAATCATTCATTCATTCATTCATTCATTCATTAATCATTCGTTCGTTTGTTTGTTTGTTCATTCATTCATTCATTCATTCATCCATTCATTCATTCATTCATTCATTCATTCATTCATTAATCATTCGTTCGTTCGTTCATTCATTCATTCATTCATTCATTCATTCATTCATTCATTCATTCATTCATTCATTCATTCAATCATTCATTCATTCATTCATTCATTCATTCATTCATTCATTAATCATTCGTTTGTTCGTTCATTCGTTTGTTCGTTCGTTCATTCATTCATTCATTCATTCATTCATTCATTCATTAATCGTTCGTTTGTTCGTTCGTTCGTTCATTCATTCATTCATTCATTCATTCATTCATTCATTCATTCATTCAATCATTAATCATTCGTTCGTTTGTTCATTCGTTTGTTCGTTCATTCATTCATTCATTCATTAATAGTTCGTTCGTTCGTTCGTTCATTCGTTTGTTCGTTTGTTCGTTTGTTCGTTTGTTCGTTTGTTCGTTCGTTCGTTCATTCATTCATTCATTCATTCATTTTCTTGTCAGCTTAGTCGCTGTATTACTCTGGAGTCCCCACAGCGGAATGAACCACCAACTTTTCCAGCAAGTTTTTACGCAGCGGATGCCCTTCCAGCCGCAACTCATCTCTGGGAAACATCCACACACACATTCACACACACACTCATACGCTACGGACAATTTAGTCTACCCAATTCACATGTAGCGCATGTGTTTGGACTGTGGGGGAAACCGGAGCACCCAGAGGAAACCCACGCGAACGCAGGGAGAACATGCACACTGAAACGCCAACTGAGCCGAGGCTCAAACCAGCGACCCAGCGACCTCCTTGCTGTGAGGCGACAGCACTACCTATTGCGCCACTGCTTTGCCTATTCAATCATTCATTCATTTTCTTTTCGGCTTTGTCCCTTTATTAATCCGTGGTCACTGCAGCGGAATGAACCGCCAACTTATCCAGCATATATTTTACACAGTGGATGCCCTTCCAGCTGCAACCCATCACTGGAAAACACACCCAAACACACACTTTCAAACACATACTACGAAGACTACGTCGAATAGTTCGGACTGCTGAGCGAATCCTTTTTACAACCCTCCCTACTCCTCAAGAGCTGTACCTATCCAGAGTGAGCAGAATGGCTGCCTAAATCACTCTGGACCCCTCACACCCAGCACACTGCCTCTTTGAACTCTTACCTTCTGGTTGACGCTACAGAGCTCTGTGCACCAGAACAGCCCCACACAGAAACAGTTCCTTCCCTCAGGCAATTCATCTCATGAACACTTGATAATAATTGGGGAACCAACATCACTACTTGCCATACACTTTTATACACACACACTTATTTAACAACACACTTTACATGCCAATTTACACATAACAGCTGCACATATAACGTTGTATATGATAATAAACCTGTACAAACACTTGTCAATTTGTATATTTGCATTCACACACACACACAAACACACACACACACACACACATGACCCTCCTCCGGATGACAACGTATGCGCACAAACACACACACACACACACATTACCCTTCTCCATGGAGCTCAAAGCGGCACGTGTTGCGTTTTTAACGTGGCTTTGCACGCAATATGAGAATATAGCGAGTTAACCTGATACAGCACACGCGGTTACAAGTAACAAATCAAAACTAAATACATTTGCAAGCTGGAGTAAATGAGGCAACAACTTTAATCGCACGTACTTACACTTGAGAAATGGAGGAAGAAACCGATCCATGTCCTGACATGTCCATCATTACTCTTTACTGATCCTTCCTTTAACAAACTAAGTATTCTTTGTAGCATGTAGTTTCCAGAAGTTTCCAACTGCTTAAAGCTGGGCTTATGCTGAGGTTTCATCTTTGGGTAGAGACTCAATAATATCCATCTGCAGTGTGACTTCAATCGACCGGCATGTTTGTGTGTGTGTGTTTGTGTGTGTGTGTGGCTTATTCTGTGTTAGAGGGCGGGGCCGCAGGTTTCAAATCTCCCGGGTTTGCGCGTGCACGTGAATAACTTCGTTGTCACGTCATGGCGAAACACCTAATGACTCGTTATGAAGACGACTCGTTTGAAGCACTATGAGTCGACTCTTTTATAGATGAATCAACTGTTTTAAACACTGTACACTTACAGATTTAAGCCTTAGCTGGCTATTTCACTTCACTTAGAGCTGTGTTACACACTACATGAAAGGGCATTTTCAAAAACTCATAATATGGGCTCTTTAAATATATTTATTATCTGCTTTTTGTTCTGTCTCTGTAATTCTGTTGCACTGTGGAAGATGTCACCAAAACTAATTCCTCCTATGTGTGAACATACCTGGCAATAGAGCACGTTCTGATTCTCATACACTATGGCCAGTTTAGTTCATCAATTCCATGTGCATGTGTTTGGACTGTGGGGGAGACCGGAGCACCCGGAGGAAACCCACGCCAACACGGGGAGAACATGCAAACTCCACACAGAAACACCAACTGACCCAGCCAGGGCTCGAATCAGCAACCTTCTTGCTGTGAGGTGATTGTGCTACCCACTTCGCCACCATAATACCCGTCTCTGAATATATGAGACTGAATCTAAATTTTGGGTTTTACCCTAATCTTATTTTTTCTTTTGACTTGAGACGATTTCTCTTAGCTCATTGGCAGATTATTTAGCTTGTTTTAAGGAAAACACCCTTTATTTTGACATTTTGTTCCTTTAAACAAGGCAATATGTGTTGCTTGTCTAGAAAATGCTTCTTGAAATAGGAATTTTGAGATATTTGGACTAAAAACAAGGGGGGGAAATTAAGTAAGAAAAGAGAATTAGTTTGCAGCATAGGGTTAATAATATTGACCATAATACTGACCTTGCAGTTTGTTTTTTTATTCCAGCCAAACTAAAAGAAATAAGACATTCTTTAGAAAGAAAATCAAATATGAAATACTGTGAAAAAAAAAAAACATTCCTGATGGTATCGTCTGTTCTTAGATCAGTACAGTGTATTTTCCCACAGGTCTCCTTGTTTTTCATGGTGACCTGCTGTAAACAGTGTTTATACAGTGTGATGTGACTGAGAAATGAGCTGGATCATATAAAAACCTCCTAATTAACACACTGAACATGATCTACACTTCAGTAATGTGCTTTATAATTTTCATAATTTGCACATTTTCTTTATTAAACTTTACCAGTGCTCATTACTGTGAACAAATTCATGTTCACAGCTTTATTTCACATTCGCAGCCTGAGGAAACATTATCCAGCTGTGAAAAAGTTATGCTTATTTTCAGTGATTCAGCTGTGATTTTCACCTCATGAGCAAAGATAAGAGTACAGAGTCACAATTTACAGTAGAGTCCCATTAGTTCATCTACGCTAATGCATTAACTAGCATGAATAACTGGTAAACAATTCAATTACAGTTTTTAAATCAGACCTTTTCTGCTCCTTTTTTACAAGCTGTAAAATGCGTCTCTAATGTCCCCAGAGTGTATATATGAAGTTTGAGTTGACCATATCACACATATAATGTTCTCCAGCTCTCAGAAACTGACCCTTGTAGGCTTTGATCCCATTTGTGGCGTTTTGGTGACTGTAGCTTTAAATTCAAATGAGATTGTGCTCTTTCCAGAAGAGGGCGGAGCTACAGACGCCTATGCGTCAGCACAGAGGCAGATTCAAAACTCTAATAGCAGACAGCTGCTTTATCATCAGGGCTGTTTATGCTAATGAGGGAGAGGTGGGCACTAGTGGGCGGGGCTTTCCCCCATTGGATGACATGTACAAAGAGGGAACGTTAATCAAGTTAATACGTTAATAAGTGTTAATACGTGTTAATAAGTGTTTCTGCACTGCTTTTATCAAGTCTGATTAGAACCAAAAAAATGAATACATTTTACTATTAAGCATAAACATTTAAATAAAAAGTCTCCACTTAAACATTTGAATTTTTTTCATCTGGTTATTCAGCCTGATCTCACGAGAAAACGTAAGCATTTTACGTTTTATCAGATTAGTGGCTAATTCGTACGAATTCGTACGAGTTCAGTCGTATTAAATTGTACGATTTTAAAAAGGAGGCGTGGCACCTAACCCCACCCCTAAACCCAACTGCCACTGGAGGATGAGCAAATCATATTAAAATGTACGAATTAGGTTGTACGAATTCATACGAATAAGCCACTGAATGAAAAAGTCACGAATTGCCGTGAGATTGCGTTGGGTTATTTGGTTCATGGTGAATCTGCATGTTATAATTTCATTTTCAATACAATTGATATTTCTATTTGTCATTGGAATCAAAGCTTAAGGGTACTCACAGAGTAAATACAGCATTATTTATTTATGCATTGCCTAAATCAAACGTCTTTGGTGTTTAGCAGGACCACTGGTCTACAGAACAACCCACTGTTATACAATGACTTGCCTAATTACCATAACTTTACCCTAATTACCCTAGTGAAGCCTTTACATGTCACTGTAAGCTGAATACTAGTGTCTTGAAGAATATCTAGTCTAATATTATGTGCTGTCATCATGGAGAAGAGAAAAGAAATCAGTTATAAGAGATGAGTTATTTATTTATTTATTTATTTTGACTTATTTTATTATTTTATTATTTTTACATTGTATCTAATTACATTTTACATTTATTTAATTTTATTAAATTTTACTTTATTTTAAGATTTATAATTTTTATAAATTTAAATTTTACTTCATTTTATTTTAACTTTAGTTTTTATTTTTTATTTATTTATTCGTTCATTTTGTGCCAACTGCAACCTTCTTGCTATGAGGCCACAGTGCTAACCGTGTTCATTTTTTTATTTATCAAATTTTTAAATTTAGTTTAATATTAATTTTATTTAATTTTAAAAAATGTTATTTTAAATTATTTTTTTTCTACATTTTAATTTAACTTAATGATTACTTTACCCAATGCACATAGGTTATTTTACTGCGTGTCAGTGTGTCAGCCGTACGACAGAAATGCAGTGTTTGTTTCTCAGTGAAGCACAAAGACCCCTCATTACTTATGCTACACCTAATAAATCATTATTAAATATCTGCACCACAGCAATTTCCCGCACGACCCATTTTTACCTGACATTTCCTCATTCATGCTTGAGCGTCTCTGACCAGCAGGGGATGCGTGACAGAGCGAGGGTTCTGGGTTCTGGGTCAAAACCTAAAAAGGTGACTTATGGGCATTGCACACACACACGCACAGACACACAAAAGCAGAGAGTGCAGAGAGCGGTTCAGAGTTAGAGGAAAAGAAAGTAGGTCGACTGGGTCACTTTGGGGATGAAGAGAAGCGTTAATGGATTGCTACATCCCGTTAAGAGGCGGACGAGAGATATAAAGGTACAGCAAAATAAAAGCTGCATGTCAGAAACACCTGAAGGAGAAAAGTCAAGCTTGCTGCTCTTTTACATCCTGTAGGTCTCTACACTGGACTGAACTCCAAAATGGCCTTCGCTGCTTGTTTAAACTACGTGTTCAAAATGAGCTGACTCAGCACAATTCTTAAGAGTTTTCTGGGACAACTTAATTGTTTTATGTACAGTTTACTTAGTAAAACTTAATCGAGAGAGCAGAACGGTGGCTCAGTGGTGAGCACTGTCGCCTCACAGCAAGAAGGTTGCTAATTGGAGTCTCGGCTGGGTCAGTTGGTGTTTCTGTGTGGAGTTTGCATGTTCTCTCCATGTTGGCGTGGGTTTCCTCCGGGTGCTCTGGTTTCCCCCACAGTCCAAACACATGCGCTATAGGGGAACTGATCAACACTGGCCGTAGTGTATGAATGTGTGTGTGAATCCACTGTGTAAAACATATACTGGATTAATTGGTGGTTCATACCGCTGTGGTGACCCCATTATAAAATGAAGAGACTAAAGGCCCCTGCACACCGGGACGCTTTGCGCTCGCGTTTTCCATCAATGTTTAATGCCTCCAGACTAAATAAAGGGCGCCAATGTGCTAGTGCACACCAACGTGCAAAACAGCAGGCTAAAAGTGCCGCTTTTACAGAAACGCCTCATGCTAATGTTTATGTTTTGACGCGCCGCGTCTAACCTTCTCCACCAATCAGGTTGGCACTTTTGTTCACGTCCACTGAACTGCTGAAGTTACAGTAAACTGCGCTTGGAGGCGCTTAAGCGCAAAACTGTCAATGCGAGCGCACATTGAAATACAAAATAATTTAAATGCATTTTTTAAAAGTGGGTCAAGATAGGCCAAACTTACATGGCCCACATATACCTTCGGACCAAATACTACATTTATCTGGCCCAGGCTTGAGTGCCGCCTGTAAAACGATGCCACCTCGTGTTGTATGCCAGTGCCGGACGAATGCCTGCTGTGCCAGCTTTATGCCAAATCTGGGCCAGAATCCTTTGCTACCTGGGTAGTACGCAAACAGGTGTGGAAGTGGGAAAACACCTGCAATATTGTCCTATTACACATTTGAACTTACACATACTGTTCAGTGGGTTGTTACATGTGTGTAGTTACACCAGTATTACACAAGTTATTACTATGTACCAGTGTGTTCATACACTGTAATTACATACTACTCACACATCTAGTTACCATGTAAGTTCACAGGTATAATCGACAATATAAAGTGGGGCGAGGCAGTGGCGCAGTAGGTAGTGCTGTCGCCTCACAGCAAGAAGGTCGCTGGGTCACTGGTTCGATCCTCGGCTCAGTTGGTGTTTCTGTGTGGAGTTTGCATGTTCTCCCTGCGTTCGCGTGGGTTTCCTCCGGTTGATCCGGTTTCCCCCACAGTCCAAACACATGCGCTATATGGGGATTGATCAACTAAACTGGCCGTAGTGTATGTGTGTGTGTGTGAATCCACTGTGTAAAACATATGCTGGATTAGTTGGTGGTTCATTCCGTTGTGGTGACCCCATTATAAAATGAAGAGACTGAAGGCCCGTGCACACCGGGACGCTTTTCGCTCGCGTTTTCCGTCAACATTTAATGCCTCCTGACGAAATAAAGGGCGTCAATGTGGAGCACACCAACGGCGCAGGTAGTGCTGTCGCCTCTCAGCAAGAAGGTCGCTGGTTCGATCCTTGGCTCAGATGGTGTTTCTGTGTGGAGTTTGCATGTTCTCCCTGCGTTCGCGTGGGTTTCCTCCGGGTGCTCCGGTTTCCCCCACAGTCTAAAGACATGCGGTACAGGTGAATTGGGTAGGCTAAATTGTCCGTACTGTATGAATGTGTGTGTGAATGTGTGTGTGCGCGGATGTTTCCCAGGGATGGGTTGCGGCTGGAAAGGCATCCGCTGCGTAAAAACGTGCTGGATAAGTTGGCGGTTCATTCCCCTGTGGTGACCCCGGATTAATAAAGGGACTAAGCCAACAAGAAAATGAATGAATGAATATAAAGTGGGACCACATTATGTACCGCCTGAGCCACTGTGCCACCCTAGTACATAATATTAGACTAATATCATTCTAGATACAGGTGTTCAGCTTAAAGTGACATTTAAAGGCTAAACTAGGTTAATTAAGGTAGAGTAATTAGGCAAGTCATTGTATAACAGTGGTTTGTTCTGTTGTTTCTATGTGATATTCCAGTTTTGTGCATGAATCTAATTCACCTCTTTAGATGGAAACACAGCTACTGATAGCTCAGAAAGGATCTGATGGAGGCTGAATGACTGTAACAGAGATGAAGGTGATAATGGGTGAAATGAATAAATGATGAGAGGAGTTAGCATACCAACAGCCGCTTTCACCACCATGACATGAAGGTGAGAACAGACTAATTATTCCCATGTGCTTTGACAAGATGCGTTCATGAAAACAAATGTGCCGCCTTTACTCGTGTTTCTACTCAAGTCATCCATGTAGAGGATAATAGTGAGCCCAACAGGTCTATCAGCAGCGATTATATAAGACTTCAATGCAAATATGCTTTTTTTATTTAGAGTTTTTGTCTTGTTACTAATCAGGAAGCGTTTTGTAGTGCTGTCTTGTTTTCAGAAATGATGAGGCAAAATGAAGTGAGCTTTTCCTTAAAACAAGCAAAATAATCTGCCAGTAGGGTGAGGGAAATAATCCTGTTTCATGTTGAATCTCATTGGCAAAATCTCATTTAATTTTGGCTCGTTATTTCTGAAAACAAGACTATATTTTTTGCTTGTCTGGAATGCTTCTTGATTAATCCTTTTTAGAGATTTGATCTAGAAAAAACATTCATTCATCTTTATTCTGTGATAATCCACTTATGAATAATTGAAAGAAAAACAAAATGAAGATTTTGGAGTGGCCTAGTCAAAGTCCTGACCTGAATCCAAGTAAGATGTTGTGGCATGACCTTAAAAAAGGTGGTTCAAAATAGGCAAACGTTGAGAATCACTGTTGAAATAACCCGTCAGATGTATTTTTAGGTCATTATCCCTCAAAGCACTGAAAATTTAAATAATTTTAAAGAAGGCGGAGCTACAAATGCATATGTGTCAGCATAGTTGCAGATTTAAAACAGCTGCTTCCCACTAAGGGCAGCTGTTCATGCTAATGAGGGAGAGATGGGCACTAGTGGGCGGGGCTTTCCCCCTCTGATGATAAATACAAAGTGAGAATGAGAATGAGTATGAATGAGTGAGAATGTCATCATGTTAAGGCTGCTGGAGTGTCACACACTGCTGACACACATGCATAATAGGTGCACTTTAAAGTCAAAAAGATTAAGAACTACTTGGATAGACATGCAATTTTCATATTTTGCTGTTAAATTGGCGTCTTTTGAGACGCTGTGTTTGGTACTTGAGAAGCGCTCTGCACACACATTGCGTGTCAGCATGAATAGCATGTACTGTATATTGACTCTTGGCTGTTGCTGTGCCTTTAATAATGTGTCCTAAAGCGTGTTTCAGGAGGGAGAGACAGCGAGATGTGTTGTCAACACCACAGCTGTGAACTAAAGCGAGAGTGTAAAGACTGGCCTTGCTGCTGAATATTCACTTTTAGAGTAGCTTGTTGTTTTGCGTGAGAAACACACAATGCAGGTGTCATTACAGGCGAAGATGTGACGCACACACACACACATACACATGCACGCACTCACACACACACACACACACGCACACACACGCACACACACACACACACACACACACACACACACACACACACACGCACACACACACACATGCATCGACTCTGCATTCGATGTTCTTTTAATCTGCGTGAATCAAAAACTAAATCTCACATCATATTAAATAAATGGTCACACTTTTTATTTTAAGGTACTGTTAAAGTCAGAATTATTAGCCCTCTTAAATTAATCGCCCCCTTTTTATTCCAGTATGTTAATGTGCTTCCAACTGAAACTGAATATTGAGTAGGAGGCGGGGCTTTATTTCTGTATGTTGATGCGTTTTAAACTGAAACTGAATATTGAGAAGGGGGCGGGGCTTTATTTCAGTATGTTGATGCATTTTAAACTGAAACTGAATATTGAGTAGGGGCGGGGCTTTATTTCAGTATGTATACTTTCAGCTGTATCTAAATACTAAGTAGGGGCGGGGCTTTATTTCAGTATGTTGATGCATTTTAAACTGAAACTGAATATTGAGATGGGGCGGGGCTTTATTTCAGTATGATGAGGTACTTCCAGCTGAAACTGACTATTGAGTAGAAGGCGGGGCTTTATTTCAGTATGTTGATGTACTTTCAGCTGAATCTGAATATTGAGTAGGGGTTGGGCTTTATTTCAGTATGTTGATGTACTTTCAGCTGAATCTGAATATTGAGTAGGGGTTGGGCTTTATTTCAGTATGTTGATGTACTTTCAGTTGAATCTGAATACTAAGTAGGGGCGGGGCTGTATTTCAGTATGTTGATGCATTTTAAACTGAAACTGCTATTGAGAAGGGGGCGGGGCTTTATTTTATTATGTTGATGTACTTTCAGCTGAATCTGAATATTGAGTAGGGGTGGGGCTTTATTTTAGTATGTTGATATACTTCCAGCTGAATCTGAATATTGAGAAGGGGCGGGGCTTTATTTTAGTATGTTGATATACTTCCAGCTGAATCTGAATATTGAGTAGGGGCGGGGCTTTATTTTAGTATGTTGATATACTTCCAGCTGAATCTGAATATTGAGTAGGGGCCGGGCTTTATTTCAGTATGTTGATGTGCTTCAGTGAATTAATTTGCACAGATTAATTGTTGAAATAAAGAATAACATTACGCACTAACAAAATAAGCAGTAAATTTGGATTTCAAATAAACGTTAAACACAAACAACCAAACCTGTCTCTAACTTTACCCATCAATAGCACTGTAGGTGTTAATTGTTTAACACTACATGAACACATTTTAGCAATTTTTAACATTTTTGATGTAGGTACCTAGTGGTTAAAGCCACAATTTAAATTGTGAACAATAAAAGAAAGACCGTGGGCCAGATTATTCATTGCTTAAAGGAAAATGTAAATGGATTTTTCTCCATAATGATGCAGAAAACAAACAAAATAAGATCTTAGATGCCTCGTTAAAGTGACATATGGGCTAATTGTATTCAATCCACTTTAAACCTAATCTTAACTAGAAGCTACGATCTAGAAACCAAAACAAAACCTGAATTAAACTTAATGAAATGATTAATCTTTGCCTGCAGTTCACTGAACAACCACCGGCGTCGCAAATATAAAGCTTTCTGAATCTTACACCACATTTAAAAAAATACAGAAAGCTTTGTTATGTTTATATATTTCAAGACCACCTACAGTAATATGAAAAACCTAATTCTGCATTTTAGAAAAATATAGCAATGATATATACAGTATATAAAGTTCTGATCTGGGCGGAGTGTCTGAATTGGAGCCGACGTCTTTAACTCCAGGAAAACAGATATTTAGAGATAATTGTTGATGCAGTTTGGTGATATTTCTTGGTCGGTGCAGTGGAGACAGAAGTAATAAGGTATTGATTTTCAGATTTGAAGACGGTGGGGGGATTTATAACATGAGATGAAAGACAATTTGACAAAGAGCTGCAAAAGCACACTCGCTAACACAAAGACAGAAACATGTTTGATTTCTCACTTTGTAGTTGTGTGATGTTATTGCGTGCCCTTCCCTGACTCTGCCGAGGCTAAAAAGAGCTGAAGATCTCAAAACTTGAAGTTATAGTTTGTGCTGTTTTCTTCTCATCTTTTTGTTGAGAGAGAAGAGCGTAATTTCAGCCTTGACAATCAGCAGTGATCTCCAGTGAAGACATCTGTCAGAGCTTCTCCATGTCTCTGTATGAAAGCCTGCCAAAAACCTCCTCAGAGCAGCACCACGCTTTACTTGGCATCTGTGTCTCTACGTGAAGCAAAGCTGCAGATTTTGTGATGCCTCGCAGTCACAGCACTGTAAAGCTCCACGGTGGAATGTGTGCACCACCAGTGTCAGCAATGCAATCACAAATAAAGAGAAAACAATATAATAAAATAAAAGCTTCCAAACAGACTTCTTTCACATCTTTTAAATGCATGCATGATATTTAATGTTGTCAAACTATTTATCACAATTAATCACATGTAAAATAAAAGGTACCACAAGAACTACAGTAATTAATTTGTTGCAGTGATTCTACAGTTTCTATGGTAACACGATAATTGTAGTAATTAATTTGTTGTGGTGATTCTACAGTTGCTATGGTAACACGAGAACTATAGTAATTGGTCTGTTGTGGTGATTCTACAGTTGCTATGGTAACAGGATAACTGTAGTAATCAATTTGTTGTGTTGATTCTACAGTTGCTATGGTAACACGAGAACTATAGTAATTGGTCTGTTGTACTGATTCTACAGTTGCTATGGTAACACAAGAAATACAGTAATTAATCT
This sequence comes from Danio rerio, assembly GCF_052040795.2. Taxonomy (NCBI): domain Eukaryota; kingdom Metazoa; phylum Chordata; class Actinopteri; order Cypriniformes; family Danionidae; genus Danio; species Danio rerio. Next base: position 50,857,561 of record NC_141041.1, on the reverse strand, counting down.
GTTGTGGTGATTCTACAGTTGCTATGGTAACACGAGAACTACAGTAATTGGTCTGTTGTGGTGATTCTACTGTTGCTATGGTAACAAGATAACTATAGTAATTAATTTGTTGTGGTGATTCTACTGTTGCTATGGTAACAAGATAACTATAGTAATTAATTTGTTGTGGTGATTCTACTGTTGCTATGGTAACAAGATAACTATAGTAATTAATTTGTTGTGGTGATTCTACTGTTGCTATGGTAACAAGATAACTTTAGTAATTAATTTGTTGTGGTGATTCTACTGTTGCTATGGTAACAAGATAACTATAGTAATTAATTTGTTGTGGTGATTCTACAGTTGCTATGGTTACACGTTAACTGTTGTAAGTAGTGGTTTTAAATGGTTCATCGCACCCAAAATAAAAGTTTATATTTACAAAACAAAGTATATGCGCATGTGTATATTTTTTTTGTATATAAATAATAGAAATAGAAATATAAATGTATATATATATATATATATATATATATATATATATATATATATATATATATATATATATATATATATTTTTTTTTTTTGTATATTTTTGTATTTATGTACAGTATGTTAGTATTTATATATATATATATATATATATATAATTGATATTAACTGCTGTACTTTTTCGTCACACTGTAAGTTTTCATTAGTTGTTAGTTACTATATTTACCAACCTGATCTAATAACAAACAATACTTGTACAGCGTTTACCAATTACAGTTACAATTTAAATGCATGCATTTTTACATTGTTAATGCACTGTGAATGAACATGAACTTACAATATTTTCAATAAATAATGTGAACTAACATCCACAAATACTGTAATAGATGTACTGTTCATTGTTTGTTTGTGTTAGTAAATTAATTAACTGACATTAACTAACTTACTGTAAAGTGTGACCACTTTCAGAAACACTTTAGTATCCATTGGCTTATTACCTGCATGTCTTATATTAAGATATGAACTGTTTATTAGCACTTACAAAGTCTGATCTTATTTTACATCCCTAATCAAAACCTAGAAGACCCAACTACTACCTTAATAAGCAGACAATTAGCATTTTATTGAGCTATTATAATGGAGCTATAGTTCACGGTTTGTTATTAAATATTTTCCAAATGATGTTGAACAGATTCAGGAATTTTTCACAGTATTTCCTCTAATATTTTTTCTTCTGGAGAAAGTCTCATTTGTTTTATTTAGGCTAGAATAAAAGCAGTTTTAAGGACAATATTATTAGCCCTTTACGCATTATTAGTTTTGCCTACTTTACCCTAAATACCCTAGTGAAGCCTTTAAATGTCACTTTAAGCTGAACGCTAGTGTCTTGAAGAATATCTAGTCTAATAATATAGTCTAATAGTCTAATAACATGATGCTGTCATCATGGCAAAGAGAAAATAAATAGAAATGAGTTATTAGAAATGAGTTATTAACACTATTATGATTAGAAATGTGTTGAAGAAATCTGCTCTCTGTTAAACAGAAATTGGGGTAAAATATTCAGGGGGGAGGGGGGGGGGAATAATTCAGGAGGGCTAATAATTCTGACTTCAACTGTACATATTGTGTATAGTGTAAAGTAAAGCCAAATCACTTTGACCCAGAAACATCACACTGAACTAAAAGCTGAAGGCAGAAAGGGAACATTGGCTCTTCATTTCAGCCGTCCAGCGCTGGTATTTCTGCAAATGCATGCGTTCGGGCCCTGGCACACACTGCAGAGAGCTGAACAGCAGAGAAAGATGCCTTTGAGAGTTGTGGAAGTGAATTCCCTGTGAAGCCTGCTCCATTAGGAAAACATGATGCCCCCAAACCACTCGGGCTCAGCACACTTTCTCTCACCCCTCGCCTTTTTTTTTTACGCTCTGTCTTTAGGGACTTTGTGAAATATGTTGAAAGCAGGCCTCAAAGCCCTTTAGAATTGAAAAACAAATAGCATAATTCAGGAGAACGTCACCACTTGCAGCTATTGGACCTGCGCGCCGTTCCTTACTTTTTCACTCCTTACTTTTCTAAATTATTTGGGACAACTTTCACAACACTGCTTCGCCACCACCTCAAATTATAAGTTGGACTCTTATTCATGCTGTCTGCGCAACATTTGCACATGGCATGGCATTTCTTGTTTGTGATGATTGGTCTGATGACCCAGTTTGTTGTGATGGGTCTGATTACGCAGTCTGTTGTGATTGGTCAGACAGTCTGTTGTGATTGGTCTGATTACCCAGTCTGTTGTGATTGGTCTGATTACCCAGTCTGTAGTGATTGGTCTGATTACCCAGTCTGTTGTGATTGGTCTGATTACCCAGTCTGTTGTGATTGGTCTGATTACCCAGTCTGTTGTGATTGGTCTGATTACCCAGTCTGTTGTGATTGGTCTGATTACCCAGTCTGTTGTGATTGGTCTGATGACTCAGTGAGTTGTGACTGGTCTGAAGACCCAGCCTGTTGTGATTGGTCAGAGACCCAGTCTGTTGTGATTGGTCCGATTACCCAGTCTGTTGTGATTGGTCTGATTACCTAGTCTGTTGTGATTGGTCTGATTACCCAGTCTGTTGTGATTGGTCTGATGACTCAGTGAGTTGTGATTGGTCTGAAGACCCAGCCTGTTGTGATTGGTCAGAGACCCAGTCTGTTGTGATTAGTCTGATTACCCAGTCTGTTGTGATTGGTCTGATTACCCAGTCTGTTGTGATTGGTCTGATGACTCAGTCAGTTGTGGTTGGTCTGATAACCCAGCCTGTTGTGATTGGTCAGAGACCCAGTCTGTTGTGATTGGTCCGATTACCCAGTCTGTTGTGATTGGTCTGATTACCTAGTCTGTTGTGATTGGTCTGATTACCCAGTCTGTTGTGATTGGTCTGATGACTCAGTGAGTTGTGATTGGTCTGAAGACCCAGCCTGTTGTGATTGGTCAGAGACCCAGTCTGTTGTGATTAGTCTGATTACCCAGTCTGTTGTGATTGGTCTGATTACCCAGTCTGTTGTGATTGGTCTGATGACTCAGTCAGTTGTGGTTGGTCTGATAACCCAGCCTGTTGTGATTGGTCAGAGACCCAGTCTGTTGTGATTGGTCAGAGACCCAGTCTGTTGTGATTGGTCCGATTACCCAGTCTGTTGTGATTGGTCAGAGACCCAGTCTGTTGTGATTGGTCTGAAGACCCAGTCAGTTGTGATTGGTCTGATTACCCAGTCTGTTGTGATTGGTCAGATGACCCAGTCTGTTGTGATTGGTGGGTGGATTTAAACTTTTATTAACTCATAGTGACTAATAAACACACAATAAGCAGCACATTTCACTGCTAAATCTGCAATATTTCACTGAGAATTGATTCAACAGCTGTCAAAACTCACAGATTTCAGTATCACGCTCATTAAATTGTCCGGGGTTTTTTATTTTGTGTAGCTTGTCAGTGAACTGTATAGTAAACACTGCTCCATCTGAAAGCACATGCTGGAGATGTGATACTGATAACACAAACAGCTTCACTGACAAAATGTGCATGAAAATCACCTTTAATTAATCGCGAGTTGTTCATGCATCAGTTGGGTGGGAAATTATTCACTCAGACGTCTTCAAGAAGTGGCTTTTTCTATGTAGAGAACAGCTTGTTTAAAAGACTCTTTCCTTCAAGAGTCAATAGCTTTAAACACACTGCACCCTCAGATGTAAAACTCTGCAGGATGTGTTCAGTCAGTTAGAGCTGTGCTACACACCACACGAAAGGAAACTCTCAAAAATCCATAAGAGGGGCTCTTTAAGTGAAATGGATTTATATCGAATAAGTAGGAGCAGCTCATGTCGATTGATTTGAAGGACAGTGTGTGTGTGTGTGTGTGTGTGTGTGTGTGTGTGTGTGACAGTGACGGATGGCCTATTGACAGTGTCTTTCACTGGTCAGTTGTTGTGAATAATTGCTACAGATTGAGAGTGTGTCGTACACTAAAGCCTATAGATTGAGTTGAAATAAAGAAAGAAGTCTTATCACATGTCCACCAGATCTCAGATGCTTATCATTGCTGACCTCCATGTAGAAGACATTGATCAGTGGAGATGTTCAGATGATCTTGTGATGTGCGATTACATTTATTTAAGCCACAATGGTAAGCTTACAGAATAATAACACTCCAGGAAGCATTCTCATGAAGACAACGCCTAAAAACAGGACGCTTTATTTTAGGTCACTATTCATGATATCAACAAACCATTAACTAAGCATTTTAGCTCAATAAACTATAAATCATCTGCTTATTAATAATTACTAAGGCAGTGGCTTTAGGTATTGGGTAGGATTAGGGATATAGAATAAGCGCAGACTTTATAAGTGCTCATAAACAGTTCATATCTTAATAATAGGCAGGTAATAAGCCAGTAGTATATAGTGTGAATTGTGACAAGCTAAAATGTTAGCAACATCTTCACTGAATATATTTACATAATATTCTAATGACTTTTGTATAAAAAGAAGAATCTCATTTATTGAGAGTATGTAATGTAAGGCTATATTAATTATGTATTAATGTATTGTTGGCTATTTCCACATATTTACCAGTGCATCTGCTTTTATAAAGAGACAAACCTGACAAAAGTCTTGTGGCCTATCCAAGTTTAAGGAGTAATTAATGGCCTGACTTCATTTGGTATCAGAAGTGTCTCTATGAAAGGTGAAGGCCTCTAGATTATGCTGATTTGAGCTCAATAAGATCTGATCATGTCTTGATGTTGACTGATTTGATGAGGACAGTGCGGTCTGACTCTGCTCAGACTAAAGTCTCATCACTGAACAGAAATAATGTCCAGTATAGAATATAAAGTCCTGCTGCAGTGGAGACAGAATGAAGATTGTGTCTGACTCCATCATGAGCTTGGAGGACTGCATCCATACATCTCTGACATGACTCACATCACTGATTAATAAAGTCATCTGGAATGAAGAAGAAAGCCTTCAGCAGGATCCCAGAGTTCATCAAGATCCTTAGTGTTTATCTTCAATGCCTCCTGCTTCATCAGCTCAATAATGTTGATGTCTGGTGACTTGGCTGGCCAATCATGGAGCAGCTTTACCTTCTTTGCTTTCAGGAGCTTTGATGTGGAGGCTGAAGTATGAGGAGCGCTATCCTGCTGCTCTCCTGTGGTGTGTAATGTAATGGGCAGCACAGATGTCTTGATACCTCAGGCTGTTGATGTTGATCATCCACTCTGCAGATCTCTCCATACTGAATGTAACCCCAAACCATGATTTCTCCTTCACCAAACTTGACTGATTTCTGTGAGAATCTCGGCTCCATGTGAGTGCCACATGAGCTCCATGTGATGCAGATCAACAGATGATTCAGCAGAGAAATCCACCTTCTGACACTTTTACACATGATCAACTAGAAGTCCAGTTATTATTTGCTGCTCTTACAACTGGGATCAACAACAAGACTCTTATACTGTAGCGTAGACTAATTTGAAATGTTTATTTGTGCTTCTAATTCTAATCTAAGTTGAAAGATTTCATTTGAATAAATCCACAGACTACAGAACAGTCTGGTCTCATCTTTTATTGTAAAACTGGAAGAAATGTACAGTATATTCCAGGCAACACTATATTACATTTTACAATAAAGGTTTCTATACAAGCATTGCTATAATAAATCACTCGGGGGGGTCTGAAATCTTGTTTACGCGCGCGTTACATACAACTAACTACAGGAGTTTATTCAAAGTATGAGCATGAAATATCGACTTTCTAATGACGCACATCTGTGAATTACATAAAGACAGCATCTTTCTGAAATGTGTGACGTTTTACAATTGTACAACATATAAAACACAACACACATGAACAGAATCTGGTGGGAAACTGAAAACTAGAGCCGAACTTTGCTGGTGTGGTCAGTTACACGACGAGGATACATCAGTCAAATCAGCAGAGACATCTACATTTCAACAGTTGCCTTAATGCTGAACATGTGTTGCATAGAGATATAGATGAACCAGCACGAAGACACACCAGTACAGGGTTTTCAAACAAACGCATGGAAATAAAATTCCTTCTTGAGCTTAGGCCCTTGGCATTTTGTCATGATCTCAATGTTAATCAGAAAGTCTCACACACAAATACACTACAGTAATTTATAGTAAATACCAGAGTGTTTTTGAACCACACTATAGTGAAGTGTATTATACTGTAGTATCTACAGCTGTTGGTTAATGTGTGCTGTAGCATTAATTGTATCAAAATGATAAGCTGTGATAAATACTGTAGTTTACTGTTCACTACAGTAAGCTATGGTGTATTGTAATATAACATGACATTTAGTTGTTGAAAACTACAGTATTGGCTCATTTGTTTATATTTGTATAGTTGTAGTGTTACCATAGCAACTGTAGCATCACCACAATAATTTGACTACTATAGCTGTAGTGTTACCATAGCAACAGTGAAATCGCCAAAACAGATTGATTTCTATAGTTGTAGTGTTACCATAGCAACTGTAGAATCAACACATTAGATTGACTTCTATAGTTGTTGTGTTACCATAGAAAATGTAGAACCACCAAAACAATTTGACTATTTTATTTGTAGTGTTACCATAGCGACTGTGGAATCATCACAACCGATTGACCACTATAGCTGTAGTGTTACCATAGCAATTGCAGAATCACCACAACAATTTGATTATTATAGTTGTAGTGTCACCATAGCAACTGTAGAATCACTGCAATAATTTAATATTAGAATTGAAGTGTTACCATAGCAACTTTAGAATTACCACAAAATTTTGACTATTATAGATGTAGTGTTGCCATATCAACTGTGGAATTACCACAAAAATGTGACTATTATAGTTGTAGTGTTACCATAGCAACTGTAGAATCACCACAACAATTTGACAATTATAGTTGCAGTTACCATAGCAACTGTAGAATCACCACAAAAGATTGACTATTATAGTTGTAGTGTTACCATAGCGACTGTAGAATCGCATCAACAATTTGACTATTATAGATGTAGTGTTGCCATAGTGACTGTGGAATCATCACAACCGATTGACCACTATAGCTGTAGTGTTACCATAGCAATTGCAGAATCACCATAACAATTTGATTATTATAGTTGTAGTGTCACCATAGCAACTGTAGAATCACTGCAATAATTTAATATTAGAATTGAAGTGTTACCATAGCAACTGTAGAATTACCACAACAATTTGACTATTATAGTTGTAGTGTTACCATAATAACTGTGGAATCACCACAACAGATTAATGTAAACTCTATAATGCAGAATGGTTAAAAAATGTTACAATATTTACTATAAAGCACTACAGTATTTTACCATGTTTGGTGAATTGAATATCTCTGTGTGATTAATAACAGAAGAATACTGATGAAGGAGGAGGTTTCATTCACCATGTAGGAATGAATTTTAGACATAAACACGGCAGAGCAACACACCACACCAACGGTTTCGTCCATATTTTGAAATGTATTATTCAGTAAATGTGTTTCCGTCATAGTCTATCTGCACATATATTATAGTGTGTTTTTCACTGTGCATCTCGCCATTTCCATTAAGCATTTTATTGAAGTGAAATTCCAAAATGCAAATAGAAATGAATTCATTTTATTTATTAGAGGTTTTCTTTCACAAATTAAGACCTTCCAAAAGATCAGTTTTTATACCCAATGTCAAAATCTGAATTTCTCAGGGTGTCAGAACTTTTTCAAGTCATACATTATTTTCAACACAAATGGCTGAAAACAAAACACTGTTCTGCTGGTTTCTGATTTACTGAACAGCGACAACAAATGACGACAGCTCTTCACATGCTCGACTGATGGAGAAATGATGATGTGAAGCACACACAAACACAAGACGGAGGAGTCTTTAACACTGAACTAAACTAATGTTCATGACGAGGACACAAACAGTCTGCGCACGATCCAGAGTAATGAAGACGAATGATGTAGACTTGTGTGTGACTCAATGAGGCACGAGACGCTTCATTTCTGCCTAGTTGGCAAAAGTCAGGCTGGCATTTCAGTGCTAAAGAGAACAAATAATACACACACACGCGCACACACACACACACACACGCACACACGCACACACGCACACTGCAAATACTTTTAAAAGAACAGCTATTATGTGCAGCACAGACAGTCTTGTACAAAATGTGTGCAGCTAGTTTAATCATTGAGGAAACGGCAGATTTAAAGGGATAGTTTACAAAACAAATGCAAAAATGAACACAAATGTACTCACTATGTGAAGTTACACAAACTAATATCCAGAGGAGCACGTGAGATGATTGACCACAATCGGTCTCTCATCTACAATCATTAATAAACCAATCAGATTGTTCCAAACTCACTATAAATATCCTGTCTAGCATTACTCTCTTATCTTCGTTTTATCCCCCCCCCCCCCCCCCTATCCACCCCATCTCTCCTTTCCTCCTTTATCAGGGGGAGCTCATGAGACCTACCTGACCTTGGACCCCCTTACATGCTCATTGACCAGGGGGGAGCCCTGTGCTCAATTACTGTATCTCTGAGCTCAGGGCTTTCCTCCCGGGACAGCGTGTCAAACCTGTTATAATTATCAAGCAATATCCAAACGAGAACTCTTGAACTACTCATCCTCAGGTGATTCTAAAGCTTCTGTCTTCTACTGAACACAGAAGAAGATATTTTGTAAAATGCTGAAAATCCTTTGCCTTTCACAGCATTTATTGTTCCTCCTATGGAACTCAGTGGTTACAGGTTTCTAACATTGTTTTAATGTCTTCTTTTATGTTCAACAGAGGAAAGAAACTCCTGAAGGTTGTTGTTAAATGTAATATTCATATCGTAGGTTATTTTCTTCTTTAGGTGACTCTTTAAATGACTCTAATCTTAACTTGTGCTGTTGCTGAATGTCGGACAGTTATATGAGAAGTCGTGAAGTAAAATTTATTTAATGCAGAAAAAAACTGTAGTACTGCATAGTACTGAATGCAAATGACCAATATCACTATCAGTTTCAGATTTTTAAAAACAAATATTTGCATCTGCAAAAAATACAAATAAAATAAAATAAATAAATAATACAACAAATATATTATTTTTATGGTGTTTAAAAAATTCAAATCTATATATATATATATATATATATATATATATATATATATATGTATATATATATATATATATATATATATACATACATATACAGATTTGAATTTTTTAAACACCATTTTAAGGACAGTATTATTAGCCCCCTTAAGCGATATATATTTCTGATCTGCAGAACAAACCACTGTTATACAATGACTTGTCTAATTACCATAATCTGCCTAGTTCACCTAATTAACCTACTTAAGCCTTTAAATGTCACTTTAAGATAGAAGGGTCTTGAGGAATATCTAGTCTAATATTATTAACTGTCATCATGACAAAGAGAAAAGAAATCAGTTATTAGGGATGAGTTATTAACACTATTATGATTAGAAATGTGTTGAAATATGCTCAACGTTAAACAGAAATTGGGAAAAAAATAAATAGGGGGCGAATAATTAAGGAGGTTTAATAATTCTGACTTCAACTGTATATATATATATATATATATATATATATATATATATATATATATATATATATATATATATATATATATATGTATGTATATATATATATATATATATATATATATATATATATATATATATATATATATATATATATATATATATATATATATATATATATATACATACATACATACATATCTATATATATGTGTGTGTGAACCCTGGCCATTGTTTCTTTTAATAATTTACAGTTTAATGTATGGGCTGTATAGTTTTTTTTTTTAATTCTGATTATATAATATATATAATGTATATAATAATATACAATTCTTTCAAAACAGAACTGAAACATAAAAATGAAAGACAATTTTACACAGATACACAATTTTTGTTAGTTTGTGTAAATCTCTCAATTTATAATTTTTTTTATTTTATTTTTTTAGCAATTCTGATGAATGATTCTGAGGTGAAAAGTCAAATATGTGTCACAATGCTGAGTTTTTTCTTCTTTCTCAGAAGCGCTATTAAATGTCTCACTGTTGCTTATGCTCTAGCTCTTAGTTTACATCTCACGGTTTTGACATTTCCTAGTAATTCTGAAACTATAAAAACAGAAACGTATGAAGACAAAAAATCTTGGGTGGATACAAACTCAGATCACTCCACAGCTAATATATGAAGAGCACAGGTACTCAATGATCGTTAACCCACTGCATTTAATTAGGTGTGTTTGTTCATTAAATCTTACCATTTAGTGTCCTCGAAAATCACAGAAACAAGCACACACAGACACACACACTTGTATACAGCTGAAGTCAGAATTATTAGCCCCCCTGATTGTTAGAGCCCCTGTTTATTTTTCCCCCAATTTCTGTTTAACGTTGAGCAGATTTCTTCAACACATTTCTAATCATAATAGTGTTAATAACCCATATCTAATAACTGATTTATTTTCTCTTTGTCATGATGACAGCACATTATATTAGACTAGATATTCTTTAAGACACTACTATGCAGTTTAAAGTGACATTTAAAGGCTTAAACAGGGTAATTAGGGTAACTAGGCAGGTTAGGGTAATTAGGCAAGTCATTGTATAATGATGGTTTGTTCTGTAGACTATCAAAAAAAAGGGGGCTAATAATATTGTCTTTAAAATGGTGTTTAAAAATTAAATAACCGCTTTTATTCTAGCCGAAATAAAACAAATAAGACTTTCTCCAGAAGACAAAATATTATCAGACACAGTGAACATTTCCTGAATCTGTTAAACATCATTTGGGATATATATATATATTATTATTATTATTATATTCAAAGGGGGGCTAATAATTCTGACCAACTGTATATAAATTATGAGGACATAACGTATTTTAATTTGTAGAAAAAATATAACATATCCCTACCCCATCCTTATCGCTAAACTTAACACTGAATGTGAACAGAATATATGATTTTTATGATATTTAGATATTAAAATGTTATATTTTCTGAAGAAAATTAGATTTTTGTGCATTTAAAATTATGAGGACAACAGTCACATCCTCAAAAATCACCCTAATAGAGTAAAACTAGGTCATTATAAAATCCTGTGTTCTCTCAAAATTTAATTTTTATGCATTTTAAATTACGAGGACATCAGACACATCTTCAAAACCCACCTTAGAGTAAAACTAGATAATGCATGTCGTTATAAAATCCTGTGTCCTCGTAAACCACAGAAACAAGCGCGCACACACACACTTGTATATATGGATTATGAGGACGTAAAGTATTTTATATTGTAAAAAAAAACATTTATTCTATGGCCCTACCCCATCCTAAACTCAACACTCTGAATGTTAAAAGAATAAGTGAATTTTTATAGTTGATAATATGGTATTTTATGAAGAAAATGTGATTTTTTTGCATTTTGACATCAGGCACGTGCTCAAAAACCACCTTATTTGAGTAAAACAAGGTCAAACACATGTCATTATACAATTTTGTGTCCTCGTAAACCACAGAAACAAACGCACACACACACATATTTACACAGCGTTCAAAGAGGAAAATGCGAAATGTTACTGTAACATGTTTATTTCTGTCGTGATAACGTAAAAAACAAAAGAAGCTGAATCACGTTATTGACATAAATGAGACGTGACACCCAAAGACATTTCCTGCAGTGACTCTAAATCACAAGTGAACACGAGGAAAGAAACGTCGACCTTTAAAAAGCGTTGTGCATAGTTCAGTCATCACCTAAAACCTGTCGGAACACTAGCTCTGCTAACAAGGAAAGTGCAAAACATCTACATCTCTCATTAAAGGGCGAGCTCACGCAAAAACAACCCTAATTCTGCTATCGCTTAACCACTCCGGAGGTTTTTAGTCAGTTGAACACAAAAGAAGATGATTTGAAGAATGTTGGAAACCTGTATTGACATCAATAATATTAGTTAATAAGTTCAATGGAAATCCAACATTATTCAAAATATCTCCTTTAGTGTTCAATTGAATAAAACAGGCACACTTTCTATGAAGCCCGTGCTCATAATTATTTATAATCAAGCATAACAATCATATAAATGTATCTATAGTACAGCTATATTTATAACAGTGTTACTAATACTCACTAGTGATAGGTTTTTGTTTTTTAAAATACATGTTCATAACACATTATACACTGTTTGATAAACAATAATTAGTCGGTAATGATTGTGTTTTTAAAGATACATGTGTGAACATGTGTGATGTTAAATCATGCATGCATTCATTTTCCTTCGACTTAGTCCCTTTATTTATCAGGAGTCACCCAGCGGAATGAACCGCCAACTAAACTAGCATATGTTTTACGCAGTGGATGCTCTTCCAGCTGCAATCCAGTACTAGGAAACACCCATACACACTCATTCACACACACTCATACACTACGGCCAATTTGGTTAATCAGTTCCCCTATAGCGCATGTGTTTGGACTTTGGGGGAAACCGTATGGAGCTAATACTATGCCAAAACAATCTAAATTTGAATTGTGCTAGTTTGAATTATTGGCAATTGTATTTTAATAAATCAGATTTTTATTATGGCGTCTAAAATAGTTTTGAATTTGAATTGACCCTGTAATTCGTTCATAACTATGAATCAAGCAGCGGTGAGTGATTCTCAATTTGGCTTTTCAGTGATCGTCTACTCTTCCCTCTCGATCACCCCTGACCTACTTTCTGCTGAATCTGAATTTCATGATCTGAATTTCTGGTTGTGAGTTTTAGGATATTGAATTTGATGTTCTGAATTATTTTTTTTTATCTTGAAAATTAGAAACTGTATTTTTACTAACCCAGAACACAAAAAATCTGAAGTTTGAAAAAACGTCATAAAAAATCAGCCTTGAAAATTTCAGTTGTCTAAAATTTCTGAAGTTTAATACTCATATATAAAGGTAATTAATTCAAATTCAAAACAGTTTTAAAAGCATATAACAATTAAATTTTATTAAATTACAACTGTCAACAATTCAAATTTAGATTGTTTTGTCATATTATTAGCTCCATAAAACCGAAGCTTCTGGAGGAAACCCACAACAACACGGGGAGAATATGCAAACTCCACACAGAAATGCCAACCTTCTTGCTGTGAGGCCACAGTGCTAACCACTGAGCCACCATGACTCCCATATGTTAAAACATAAATTAAATAAAAAAGTAAATAAATAAATAAATAAATAAATAAGTAAATAAATAAATAAATAAATAAATAAGTAAATAGTGACACTTTTTAAAATGTACAATTACACTATTAACAAACCAATAACTAAGACTTTTAGCTCAATAAACTATTTATTAGCTGCATATTAATAGTTAGTGAGGAAGCAACTCTGTTTAGGTATTGATTAGGGATGAAGAAGAAGATAATAGTTTATAGGTGCTAATAAACAGTTCATATCTTAATAACAGAAAGGTCATGAGACAGTAGTAAATGGTGTGGTGTTATTTAAACTAAGGTGTGAGTGAATAAATAAATAAATAATTAAAAAAATTAATACATTTAATAAATTAATTTAATAAATAATTAAGTAAATAAATAAAATAAAAAAACTAAATAAATAAATAATTAATAAAAAAATTAATAAACACATTTAATAAATAAATAAATAAATAAATAAATCATAAAGCAAATACATAAATGAATAAATAATTTTAAAATAAATTAATAAATTAAATAAATAAATAAATGAATAAATACATAAATAATAATTAAATAAATAAATTAAATTAATTAATTAATTTATTAATAAATTAAACAAATAAATAAATAAACAAAGAAATAAATAAAGAAATAAATAATAAATTTATATTACTGCTATGCACTATATAAATATTAATAACAGTGTTATAAATGTAGTTATACAATAACTTTCATTATAATACACTAAAGCATTTGTAGTGTCTTTATAGATACATGCATATATTATGTATAATGCATGTCCATGTATAATTGTTATGCTTGGCTAAAAATAATCTGTTATAAACTGGTGGTTCATTAGTTTATTAATCATGACCCCTGCATAAAGGGTTATAATCTATTATGAGCACGTGTTCAACAGAAAGTGTTACCAAAACAATTCACTTTGACTTTCAAAAACTATAAACGATACCAGAGTGTTGATTTTTGTGTGAACTATCCCTTTAAATTAGCTCACTGTTGCACTGAAGTGTGTCTTCACTCGTTCCCTTTGTCACTGAATGCGTGTGTGTGTGTGTGTGTGTGTGCCTATACAGAAACCCGCACATGTGTTTGTTTAACTCACTAGTAGGGTTGAGTCCATTCACATCCCTAAAGTTTGGCCCACTCTTGGCCCAGATGCGATGCTAGCAGGACCGGCCCGCGGTTCACCACTCATACCTCACCCACCCAAACCGCTGTGTTGCCAAATTTAACATCGGACACCTCGCAGTGGAAAGCGCTCTGTTTACCGTCCAGAATGAACATCGAATCTGCTGATGATGTTAATAGGTAGCGTCCAAACACGCCGCTAGATATCACCATTCTGTTAGCGTCTCCCCAAGGCCAGCTGGAGGCAGGAACAGGATTTTTAACGTTCCCGATGGTTTTTATTCTTCCGGTTGCCAGATCCAGGAAAAGCACCTTTGAACCGCGAGCTGAAGAAACCACCGCTGTGAACTCATTGGCATCAGTGAACGACGGCTGGAACTCAAGATCAGCTATTGACATCTTAGCATCCGCTTCGTAGTGAATCTGTAGCTCGCCGCTGATGGAGACGCTCTGGACTTGCAGTTTTCCTCTTTGTTTGTCCACAGACACCACGAAACGTCCATTTGGAGATATGAAAGGCTGACCGTGGATGTTGGGATTGCGTCCGATTATTGCATCGCTCACGGCATCGATGAGAAGCTGAAAAGTCGGACGCTTCTCAGACTGGCACTCGATGAAATAATATCCGCTTAAGTGTGTGTAGGCCATGCTGAGAGGGAAACAGCTGAAGTTCTGCAGACTGATGCTCTTGACCACTCGCAGCGTCTCCAGGTCCACTTTATGCACCGCAGGCTCTGATTTTAGGTAGACGAAACCAAACCTGAGAAGACAACAGACCTATACGGGTTAATGATCTTGCTGATTTATTAAGTGATGAGCTTTTTTAACCCTCCTGTTGACTCACGGGTCACAAAACATTTAAAAGCTTTATTTACTTTAGTTTTAGGCTTGTTTCTAGTTAAATGTTTCTAGTCTACATTTTTAGACAGCAATACATATATATATATATATATAATCTTATGTCAAAAGAAAAAAAACAAGATTATCTAGCTTATCCCATTGGCAGATTATTTTTGCTTTTTTTTTTAAAGGAAAAAGGCACTTAATTTTTGCTTATTATCTCTGAAAATAAGACTATATATATATATATATATATATATATATATATATATATATATATATATATATACACACACACACACACACACACATATATATATATATATATACATATATATATATATATATATATATATATATATATATATATATATATATATATGTATATATATATATATATATATATATATATATATATATATATATATATATATATATATATATGTGTGTGTGTGTGTGTACACTGTAAAAAATTTGACCTTAAATTCACAGTAAATTACTGGCTAATAATTGCATTACTTTCACAGTAAATTACTGTATGTAAATTCACAGTAAATTATTGTGAGGTAGTTCACAGTAATTTACTGTGGTTTTGTCACATTAAATTATTGTGAAATTACAACCATTTATTGTAACTTTACAGTAGATAATAAAGTTTCTTACTGTGATTTCACAGTATTATCTTGTAGAATTAACTATATTTTACTGTGAATTTGCAAAACGATTACTGTGATTTAGCAGTAGGTTGCAGTTTAAATACCTGATTTAACTGTAAAGTTACAATTATATCCCGGATTACTTTAATTTAACAGTTTGGTGCTGTAAAATTTCAAAGCAATTTTAGGTCACACAAAAATGAAAATTCTATCTTGATTTACTCACCCTCAGGTTGTTCCAGCTCTGTTAAAAATGTTTTTTTGTTAAACACAGGAATAAAAATATCAAATAATCCTCTGTGTCCAAACAACCTGAGGATGCGTAAATGACGACCGAATCTTCATTTTTGGGTGATCTGAGAAGACTCTAAAATCAAAATAAAAACAAACACACATACATTTTACAGATTTATTTAACAGCTTAATGACATCTGTGTAAACATTTCAGAAAACTTTCAAAAGGTGAAGGTGAAGCCTCAAAAAATACTATAAGAACATATTCATAAAAAAAAAATCTGACATCATATGTAGCATACATATAAAAAGCAGTGCTTCAGAGTGCGCTCTCTCTGTCTCTCATTATATATATATATATATGTATATATATATATATATATATATATATATATACACACACATATATATATATATATATATATATATATATATATATATATATATATATTTATACACACACACACATACATATATATATATATACACATACATACATACATACATATATATATATATATATATATATATATATATATATATATATATATATATATATACACATGAGAGAGAGAGACAAAACTTCTTGCTAAATTAGGCAGTCGTCTATTCAAGGTCAATCATTTTCCTGATAATTTTACACACTTGCTGGTTGATGTGTCTTCTCTGCTTCTTTGACTTCGTCTGTCTCCCATCTCAAAACTGGTGCCCAAAAAGCACCTATAAGCAAAAGGGCAGACAAACAGTTAGCTTCATACAACACTACTGGGACACTACTGCTGCACTACAGAGCAAAATTACTGTTAGCTCAGTTTGAACATGCTGACAATACTGTAGCTCAGTCAAACTGCAATCATTTAAACAAAAACATCTGAAAAACATTTCCATCACAAACACACAATCAAGAACAGTCCAACAACAAATAGTGGTTTTAATGACCTAGGCAGAGCATTTTAAAACAGTTGATTTGATTTACATCTTCTGTTTACAGACTATAATCTAATGCTGGGTTCACACTTATTGCAAAGTTAACACATGCATCACAGCACTTGCTCTTGAATACTAGCAGGATGTTTCTTGCATTAAGCTAATTTTTTATGATTTAAATATTAGGAAAATTTTGCAAAAAAAAAACTTGATTGAAGTGATACAGCACTTGTGTTGTATTCATTTCAATCAAGTTTTTTGCAAATATTCCAAATATTTATCAACGTTTTTTTGAGTTTCACTTAATTTGTGCTGCCCAGTAAAAATTTCCCACTATTTATGCATTTGCAATGACTTGTATGTAATCCACTCACCTGAATAGTTAACTTCACATATGGTATAAGAGCCCCATCCTTTTAAAGACAGCTTCCCCTCTGGTCTCCAGCACAGACAAACAATTTGTGTCTGCAAAACGGCCCTTTATAACAAGGGGACAAGGGGAGTCATGACTTGTGCTCCTATACATTCCTTGTTTAACCCCCCCCCTCAGTTACAATATTTATTGTAGACATTACCTTAAATTCCAGAGTGCAAAAGGCAACTTCAGCATACTTCAGTTTCAGACCAGATTCAAAGTCAGTTGTGAAATCCAGGTGAGGTCCCATGACCACTCGACCCTCCAAGGAATAAGACTAAAAGGGGGAAAGAAGGACTAAATTAGAGGTGTTTGTGAATAATTAAATTTGTTTGTAGAAACAAAGTTGACATTCCATGCTCTGCCTATTAAAAACCAAGCAAACAAACACACATGCCCAGTAAAATTGCTAATAAAAATAAAAACTATAGTTTAAAAAAATCTTTGTCTAATATTTACTACTACTGGAGGTACTGGTGGAACTTCTGGAAGAAGAAAAAGAGTTTGTACAAGAAACTGCTCACAAAAAATCTGTGAAAAACCTGACATTTAAAAATCTAATAAAAATGAGGAAGGCATCAACATTACCTTTAATAATCAAGCGAGGGTTGATTGGTAGCATCAGTGTTTCAACATCAGTGGCTGTGGCTGCAAAAAAATTTGAATATAATAAGAGTAGAATAAGACTCAACCTAACACACGCACGCACACACTCATATATATATATATATATATATATATATATATATATATATATATATATATATATATATATATATATATATATATGTTTAGATTGTGATAATGAATTTAGGTTATATTTGTGTGCTCAGAATTTACACTCACCTCACACTTTAGCTATTATCAGGTACACCTAAACACCAAAAAATAAAATCTACAGTTAGTGACAATATGCAATTAGTTCTCATTAGTAAATGTTAGCACTGCATTAACACCAATGAGAAATATACAATATGTACTGTGTTAGTGTTAGTTTAAAAGAATACAACTGAATTGTATTATAAGCCTCATTTAATAAAACAGTTAAGACTTGTTTCATAATGAGTTTAGTTTATTTAACTAACTTAACGTTAACGTTACAGTGAACAAAATTAACATACATGATGGTCACTAACCGTAACGTTAACTTAAGTGAAGGTCAGAGCTTACCTTAACGTTATAGTCATTTCACCTTTACTTCAGTCTTATACTGAAACATAAAATGCAGTTAACAAGAAGTTAATTAAAGAAAATTCCCTTTCTTTTTTCAGGAACTAACGTTAACGTTATGCTAATACCTCAGAAAACACTACAATCACCATCTGGCGTCGTTAATTTCTTGCTTTAAAAAAAGGCGCGCTTAAACCCTGTACGTGCGAGTACAACTAAAGTACTCGGTAAATTCCTGTTAAATGACACGCACTATACAGAAATACACATACAACAATCATTTAACGGACAAAAGTCATATTTTAACACTTACCGAGGATGAATCCGTTGGGTGAAGAGACGACGGCGTTGTCTGTGGTGATGGGCGCTTGTTTGCGGTCGAGTCGAGTCAGTTCTGTTCAATGAATCGGCTCCTTTAAGTGAACAGTAAAGAGTCGAATTCGGCTCCTTTAAGTGAACAGTAAAGAGTCGAATTCGCCTGAAAACGATTCCGTTTTGTATAATATTGTAAGACGCAAACATATAATTCATTAATATTTCATCATATTGCTTGGTTCGTGTACTGCTTGTACACGAATTGCTTGTTGATCACTTCGAGCTCATGAACACGTCTGATAAAATATCTGAATCTGATTCAATGTCACACGAGTCCTGAACCGAAGCAGTGCAAGAGTAATATATTGATTGAAATATAAAGTTAATTATTTTCTTCGCCATTCAAAATATTACATATCTCTGACTTTAACAATAAGAATAAAGTTCGTTTGGAGTGTATTGAGAATTATTATTTTTTCCTCCCAGGATTCATTTCGCACCAAGCTGCATCAAGCTGTAATGGTGGATGAGAAGGCACATAATATTATAAATATTGCTTGTAATATGTAATGAAATAAAGTTTTAACACTTTTTCATGCGAGAATGTAGTTCTTCAAAACTCAAATCTGTGGATTGTTAGTAAAGATTGTGTGTAATTTTAAGTGTGTTTTGCCGGTAGCGGAGATCTATGACCTCCAGGCGGTAACGGCGCTCTTTACTCATGTATCCGCCGAGAGGTGCCTGTCTTCAGGCTAGACATTGGGACAATTGCCCCGTCTTCGATGGCTCTATATGCGTCCGAAAATGAAGTTTTAACTGTTTTTCATGCTAGAATGTTGTTTAAAACTCTAATCTGTGGTTTATTAATATAGATAAAAAAATAATAATTTATATATATATATATATATATATATATATATATATATATATATATATATATATATATATATATATATATATATATTTAATTCTGAGATTAGTGACCTCCAGGCGATGACAGGTGCCCAATACTCATGAAACCGTCTAAAGCAGACATTTACCCTGACATTGAAATAATTGTTGGCTGTTTAACAGTCTTTGGTTTCATTAATTAATTACTTTTTATTCCAGTTTATTATGTTTTGGCTAAGCACACAGTTATGTTCATTAAATATTATTTCCTATTCTATGTTAACTGTATAAAATTAAATAAAGGTGCAGTACAATCAAAAAGATGTTGGTAACCAAATCGTTTTGGGGGCTATAACATTCTGTTATTATCTGTTAAAAGTTCATTTGTATTAATTTCTACGTTGAGTTAAAAAAGGGTTTGAATTTCTATAACTAACGTGCAAAAGATATAGCCCTGTTCACAGTAATTTGCTGTAATCATGCTACCTGCCGTAATTTCACAATAAAATTATGAATACAACATATTACTGTGAATTTTTCAGTTAAATACTGTGAAGGGATACTAATGTAATTTACTGTGAAAAATTACAGTAACTTGTTGTGAAAACCTGGAAATTTTTTACAGTGTATATATACATACATATATATGTATACGTATGTATATATATATATATATATATATATATATATATATATATATGTATGTATATATGTATGTATGTGCATATATATATTTAATATATAATATAATATATATATATATAATATATATATATATATATATATATATATATATATATATATATATATATATATATATATATATATATATATATATATATATATATAATAGATATATTTTGTTCTATTTTGGTATTACTATTACTACTATTTATTTTGTAATTACGGCTGTGCAAATAAATAAATGTCTCCGCTGTGTCCTAAGGTTGAGAATAATGGCCGAATATCCCAAATATGTGTATCATTTCTTCAAAAAAACAAACAAACTGCAGACATGAACATGTGAGGTAGAGAAAGCGTTTTATCCATTTAATATAGATTGGCTATGAAATTCGTGTTTGCATCATCAATAATTAAGAGTGCTGGTGAAACAGATATAAAAAACACGACACGGAGAGGACATTTGTTAAAAAAAACCTATACTATTGCTCTAGAGCTTAAATTTTATAACGCAAAAACAACATTACGCACGCATATTAATACAACGGTTCTGTGTCAGTTAAATCAGTTGACTGGAAATTCAAAATTTTAACCCAACTGGTTGAGTTATTAAATAAATAATCAAATAAAGGTTAAAAATAACCCAACAAAGCACCAAATATTCAACCCAACTGGTTTAGTTATTGATAAATAACCTAATAAAGGTTAAAAATAATCCAAAAAAGCAGCAAATATGTTTAACTCAACCATTGGGTTAAATAAATAAATTTTTTTTGTGTATTACTATATATATATAATCGATTTATAATTTTTAGTTTTTAGATATTTGGACCAGAAACAAGATAAAAACCTTAAGTAAAGCTTTTTTTTTGCAGAGTAGACCCTTCAGGACGTCAACATGACGTGGGGACGTTGTCTTTTGTGTGGAAATGAAAATCAGGTTGATGTCAGAACCCAAAGTCAGACTGACGCAATGTCCACTGTCAAACAGACATTAGATATTAGTCACTTTCCATCGCAACCTAAAATCAACCTAAAATTAGTGTCTTTTTATCAACGTCTAATGATCTTACAGCTTGACGTTGTGTGGACGTTACTACTATGACGTTTATTAGACGTTGGATTTTGGTTGCCATACCTGACCAATAAATGTCAGTATTTGACGTCAACATGACGTTGGTTTAAGATGTTGGCTCGCTTGGATTTTGGTCGGTTTCCAACACAACCTAAAGTCAACCGAATATCAACGTCATTATTGGACATCAAAATAACTCCTTCCTGAGATACTGGCTAGACACTGAATTTTGGTCACCTGACATCACAACCTAAATCTAACCTAATATTAATTATTATTAACCTAAAATGACTCCAGTATTAGAGCAAATTAATAGTTTTATATGCTTTTGTACACATTTAGGGTGCAACAGTTGTCCTTCGAGTTAGTTTTGACCCGCCAGCAATTAACTTTATTCTTCAACTCACTCTACAAACAAGTGTTTGGATGACTATACAGACAAAGCAGAATAATATCATAAGAAACATCCAGCAGCGTAATGAGCTGTTAAATGTCCAAAAATGAATAGAAGTGAATGAGAGCTGCTTTGGTGATGGTGTACACAGAATTATCAGACAACAGGAGGGTTAGCTGTACATCATGTGCTGGCTTCATGTTTGTGTATGCATTATGCTGCTAATGTGACATTAGTTTATGGTGGTTTTTGTACCTCACGTGTGTGATAATGAGGTTTGTCGGAGGAATGTAGAAATCCTGAACCCTTTCAAACTGAGTTCGGATGATCTGACGCTGCTCCGCCGCTGTGCTTGCAGAAGTGATCACCTGCAAATCAACGCAAACAGACGAAAATCAGACTATTACTGGCACTCCTGTGACATTTAACTCTCGATAACACTTTAATAAGACCCCGCTCATGATTGTGAAGCACTTTGGGTGTATGGCCACGCATAATAAATGCGCTATATAAATACACATGACGTATTTACTCACTGGATATTCTTTCTTATGCATTATAATATTGCAAAGGACTGAAATTTCAATAGATGTTCCTTTGTTGAACTGTAGAGTTGAATTTTCAACATCAAAAGTGGACAGAGCAGAGATCAACATCCCATAATGCAATTCACAAACGCAAGTAAACAGAATACACAGAAGGTGTTAGTAGCTGGATATTTTTATATATGTATGGTGAATGAGCTCCTGATGTGTGGACGGTGCGATGAGTGCCGGATCACAGCCAAACGCCACATTTGTTTAATCTAATGAGCTGACAAGCAGCTTTAATGTTTGACTAAGAATACTGAGCCCTTTAATAAATAAATAAATAAAAAAAGGGTTTGATATTTCACCTCTCGCGCCGAGTGCTGCCTCCGGGCTCGACAAATTGCCCATGCCCGGGTCAATTACTCACAAGCAGAGGAATATTATCAAGCCCCTTTTTCTCATTTATTTTATTATTTGTGCTGTGAATCCACACCGCCCGCAGCCACTTCTGCAGCTCTTTAGCATTTGTGAGTGATTCACAGCGAACGCCTTCATTATTCCAGCGGCGACGCGACTCAATAAGAAATCACACCTGAGGACTTTCCCCACTATTAATAAAGCATGCATTATTCATGTGCAGGGGCAGGAGCTGCACACAGTGCTTGTTAAATAAAAAGCTTTTCATTTGTTCTGTCTTTGAGGGACTGCGTTGCTCATACATGTGCGCTGGCATGAAGATATTACGAATTATTTCCCACATACATCAGTGAACTGACAATAATCAGCACGCATGCTATTAAACATGTTGTTTGAGCACTTGTTTACACTACAAACCTGGATTGTTTAATATTAGGGCTGTATCTGAAATCACCTACCACATGAAAGGGAGCTATTATGCAGAAATCACCCAGTTGTGTGTCAGCAGTGTGTGAATATATCCAGCTTCTAGTGGTCAACATGTATTAATTGTATTGTTTATAATCAGACTTGATGAATGAAACACTTTGATTGACATTCTTCCTTTGTACGTGTCATCAGTGGGGGAAAACCCCGCCCACTAGTGCACATCTCTCCCTCATTAGCATAGAATTTTCATCTTGAATTTAAATCTGCCACTATGCTAATGCATAGGTGTGTATAGCTCCGCCCTCTTTTGAAAAGAGCACAATCTCATTTGAATTTAAAGCGACAGTCACAAAAAAAACAAAAAACACAATTAAGATCAAAGCCTATTCGCACTAACACGTTTCATTTTAAAAACGGCAAATTAGAATAAAAGTGATCCACTTCCACACTGGCGTTTCACCTAGAGCACAGGTGTCAAACTCAGTTCCTGGAGGGCCGCAGCTCTGCACAGTTTAATTCCAACCCTAATTAAACACACCTGATCAAACTAATTGAGTCCTTCAGGCTTGTTTGAAACCTACAGGTAAGTGTGTTGGAGCAGGGTTGGAACTAAACTGTGCAGGGCTTCGGCCCTCCAGGAATTGAGTTTGACACCCCTGACCTAGAGTTTCTGAAAATAATCTCTGTCCACACTATGCCGCTGAAAACACACATCACGTAACCACACACACACTCGGGCATGCTCTGCAGCGTATGCGGAGGTCTGAGCTCTGAACACAAAACCCCAGGTGAGAGCAGCGCACATCGGAGCGCTCATCAAGGATCTACTGCTGGATCTTATCTTATTATATTTACTTAACGTGATATTTAATTCATCTTGTTGTCTCTGTCTAACGACATATTCCCTGACTTTGGTCTTTTGAATCTATTACTTGTTCTCAGGTAATGTGTTTTGAGCGCAAAGATAAGGTAATATATTAATGTATATAACCATGTACACTGAATCTGCACATTTGACTGACTGCTTGCCTTTATTTCCTATATTGTATAATCTATTTACAGTGTTTATAAAGGTAATTACTGAAAGAGGGTCAATTTGTCAGTATTGCTATTTCATTAAAATAATGGGCATTATTTATCAGTGAAAGAGGGTATGTTTCAAATTTTTGATTAACAATGAAAAGAGGCAGTGATGTTATAGGCTCCGTTTTGTTATAACACAGCCACATCACCCTGCAGCCCAAGACCGGTTACTCACTGAAGCTAAGCAGGGCTGAGACTGGTCAGTACCTGGATGGGAGACCACATGGGAAAACTAGGTTGCTGTTGGAGGTGGTGTAGAGAGGCCAGCAGGGGGCGCTCAACCTGAGGCCTGATGCCCCAGTATAGTAAAGGGGACACTATACTGTCAGTGGGCGCCGTCTTTCGGATGAGACGTTAAACGGAGGTCCTGACTTTCTGTGCTCATTAAAAATCCCATGGCACTTCTGGTAAAGAGCAGGGGTGTAACCCCGGTGTCCTGGCCAAAGTCCCTCTATCCCTTACCATCATGGCCTCCCAATCATCCCCTTCCACCGAATTGGCTCTATCACTGTCTCTCCACTGCACCAATAGCTGGTGTGTGGTGAAGCACTGGCGCCGTTGTCCTGTGGCTGCCGTCGCATCATCCAAGTAGAGCTGCACACTGGTGATGGTGTGGAGAGACCACCCCTCATGATTGTGAAGCGCTTTGGGTGCATGGCCATACATGATAAATGCGCTTTATAAATACACATCACATTACATAAATATGCATACAGTGAAGATGACGGGCATATAAATATGCAGCTACACGACGCCTCAACAGTTTTGGTGTCTGTTAAGTTGCTAATATCAGAATGAAAATAGGCAGTTCCTCATATCATGTGTTCATTTTATTGTTAAGAAAGTGAAACAGCCTAGCCAGGCTGATGTGAATGAGGTTATAAAGTACACTGTTCCCCTTGAAAGATTTACCCGACGTGTCCTCGGCAGTTTGTTTTCCATATTAAACTTGCAAAGTCTTAACTTACAAGGAGAGGACGCAAGACCCAATCAGAAAAAGCCCCAATCAGAGAGGTGAACGACTGCAGTCCCGCCTCCGTTTTCAGATGTCTTAACTTTCCTCCATCCACACCGACAGTAAGCAGCAGTGTTTAAAACCAAAACAGCCTCTTCAGTGTTTTCAACTCGAAAACTCTGGCGTAGTGTCAGCGGGAAAATGAAAACGTATTAGTGTAAACAGGGCCTAAAAGATTCAGTTTCAGACAGTTCACTCATTCATTCATTTTCTTGTCGGCTTAGTCCCTTTATTATTCTGGGATCGCCACAGCGGAATGAACCGCCAACTTATCCAGCATATGTTTTACACAGCGGATGCCCTTCCAGCTGCAACCCATCACTGGGAAACATCCATCCACACTCATACACTACTGACAATTTAGCCTACCCAATTCCCCTATAGAGCATGTGTTTGGACTGTGGGGGAAACCGGAGCACCCGGAGGAAACCCACGCGAACATGGGAGAACAAAGAAAATTCCACAAAGAAACGCCAACTGACCCAGTTGAGGCTCGAACTAGCGACCTTCTTGCTGTGAGGCGACAGCACTACCTACTGTGCCACTGCGTCACCATTTCAGAGAGTTAGAAAACATTATTTGTGTGCTATTCTTAGCTGTTTGTACATTTTTGACTCTTCTAAAGTATAACATTACGGTGATATGTTTAATAATGCATGTAGAAAAGTGTAAGATTTTGAAGGTTTAGACACATGCTGCACTGAAAAAAGTGTTGCATGCAAAACTGTTGCAAACAATTTATTTGTGTTGAATTTAAACAAACAAATTAAGTTTAACAATGTTCAACTTAATTTGTTTTTTTAAATTCAACACAACTAAATTGTTTACAACCACTTAACGTAAAAAAATTTAGTAAATCCAAGGAATCATCTCTGAATAATTTTTTTCAGTGTGTTTGTGGTGGATCTTCAGCTCACCTGTAGTGTAGATCTGCTCTTCAGCAAGTCTCTCCAGCTCAAAACCCACAGCTGATCGTGAGATTTATCATAGAAGAGCTTGACGGGCATCGCATCTGTTTCCACCGCCTGCAAAAAAGAGAAAATGTTTAGTCGCATTAACATCTAACTAAATGTACCTAAGATAATTAAATTAATATTACTCAGTAGCTGTGTTTACATCCACATGTTTTTATGTATATTTTAAATGTGTGCATAATAAATTGCTTCATCACAGTGCTTCAGTATTCATTCATTCATATTCTTGTCGGCTTAGTCCCTTTATTAATCCAGGGTCGCCACAGCGGAATGAACCGCCAACTTATCCAGCAAGTATTTACGCAGCGTATGCCTTGGGAACCCATCTCTGGGAAACATCCACACACACTCATACACTACGGACAATTTAGCCTACCCAATTCACCTGTAGCCCATGTCTTTGGACTGTGGGGGAAACTGGAGCACCCGGAGGAAACCCACGCCAACGCAGGGAGAACATGCAAACTCCAAACAGAAACATCAACTGAGCCGAGGTTCGAACCAGCGACCCAGCGACCTTCTTTCTGTGAGGCGACAGCACTACCTACTATCATTCCCTCCAGAACTGTCTTGAGCATCTGTCCGTGCTGCCATCTCCCACCTCCAAAAGCCACCACATTCACCGCGTTCATTGCATTTGGTCTTCTGAGGTGCATCTTATTTATTAGAGGAGAACAAACACCGCAGTGGAGAATCCCAGCAGTGCCGCACACTCCACTTCTCTTAGTGATATCTGTGCAGGAGCAGCATTAGCTGAGGAGGTGATGCTCTACTGTTTCTCATTGACTGGACACGCTGCTTTATATGTTTATTATGTAATATTACAGTTTAACACATAAACCCAATCGGCATGTTTGGATGGAAGCACAGCTACTTTTAACCTATTTGTGCTCGTGTGTGTGTGGCTCACCTGCACCACCCTCTGCGCCTGTGTGTCCATCACCAGCAGTCTGTTGAGCAGCGGCTGAGAAACAAACACATATTTCTCCCTGACGCTGACCGCTGACGACCACACACACTCCTGAGAGGAGACGCCTGAGATTCTGGGACACAACTCCTCCTGTGGGACAACAGAAACACACACACACACACACACACACACACACACACACACACACACACACACACACACACACACACACACACACACACACACACACACACACATGCATCTTAGTATATTTTAAAATGTACAAAGCGAGTGTTTACATGTGGTCAGTAAATACAGACTATTAACTGAGTGTGTTTACTGAAATGCTGCTGTATACTGTGATATATACTGATATCAGGACTTACATCACTTATATCGTGACAGGATATTTTAGAAAAACAAGCCTTCAGTCCTAAAACTAGCAAAACACAGATTCTTGTGTGTGTGTGTGTGTGTGTGTGTGTGTGTTGTTATGTTTTGGTTTCAGGACTCACATGAGTACCCAGAATCCTCTCTGTGTGTGTGATGTGTCTGCGGATCTCACAGTTTCCAGGCTGCAGGACGGTGATGCCTTCATTGGAGAAAACGTAGAACATGTTCCCCACGCTGAGCCCTGAGACCAAACACACACACACACACACACACACACACACACACACACGCAAACGCACACACATTATTAGTTTATGTGTGACCATTACTTTAAAATGTTACCATGAAAACATGTTAAACGAATACAGATTGATTGATTGATTGATTGATTGATTGATTGATTTCTTCAAGAGCTTAAAGTCCACACACAGAACATTGAACATTAATCAGACATTAATTATAAATGATGCAGATTTACCTTCCTCTCTCCACAGAATGTTGGCCACTGGATGGACAGCGTGAGGAAGAAAACACAACCGCAAAAAGATATTCACAAACACATTCTGTGCATGGCAAATGTATACTCTTTTTACCTTGTTCAAACGGGCAGTTTGTAAGGTTGACACCCAGTGGTTGAACTAGGAGCAAGCGCAGGTTGCCAGATTGCCGACACCAACAGGAGCAAGCCTGACTGTCAAGCCTAAAGGCTGATATAAGACCGATTTAACCCGTGTTCTAAACAAAAGCAATGGCACATGATAGAAGGAACACTTTCCATATTAAAAGAAGATTATTAAAGAGTATTATAGTAATTATAAGAATATTAAAGAGTTTTTGTCCTATTGAACACCAGAGATTTGTAGAGAAACGGCTTCTATTTCTCACAGCTGAACAATAAAAAACTGACAATGATCAGCTCATGTGCTTTATTCAGTGTTAAATGTTAATAAAGTGCGCATTTCACATGACGTTCATCGCCATACTACTGACAGCAGCAGCAGACAGTTCAGCTCAGATCTGGAGAATACAATAAAGCGTCTGAAACTGAACTTCAGAACTCAGACTCAGTGCAAACCAACACATATCAGTGATTCAGCATCTGCATTTAATCATGTTCAAGAGCTTTATTCAATAGATTGTAAACCGTAGCATTGTGCAGGAGTGCAGTGAGTGCTCTATTCTGTGCTTCTGAATGGCTGTGTTTACATTTCTGTTTCGTCTGGTGCAAACAGCCAAACTGCTCATCACTGTGCATCTCGTCATGTAGCGTGTTGTTTGGACACAGGGTTACAATGCAACCTATTCATCTAATGTTTATGTTCATAATATTTATATTATTTGCTAATTAATAACCTCATGTGGAACTCTGAATCTGCA
Organism: Danio rerio; assembly: GCF_052040795.2. Taxonomy (NCBI): domain Eukaryota; kingdom Metazoa; phylum Chordata; class Actinopteri; order Cypriniformes; family Danionidae; genus Danio; species Danio rerio. Next base: position 50,828,422 of record NC_141041.1, on the reverse strand, counting down.
TCTCATTTTTGAGTCTGCTACTGTCCACCGGAGGTCACATTTCAGTCACGGATGCACACTTAGGGCCTTATCATACACCCAGTACAATGTGGCGCAAGGCGCGGCGCAATAGTCTTTTGGTACTTTCAGCTCCGTGCAAGGGTCATTTTAAGGTGTTTCGCCACACTGTTTAAATAGCAAATGCATTTGCGCTCAAATGTGCGCCCATAGGCGTTCTGCTCTAAAAAAGCAGGCGTGTTTTGGCGCGTTGCTATTTTGAGAAACTGTAAATAGTCTGATCTTTAGACCAGAACAAAGTCGGTCTATTTTCTGGCGCAAAGTGATATATATATATATATATATATATATATATATATATATATATATATATATATATATATATATATATAATAAGGATATATATATATATATATATCCATATACAATCATTTTGACAATAGAAACATAATAATTACTATATCTTATGTCAAAAAGAGAAACAATATTATTTTACTCCCACACTGTCAGGTTATTTTGCTTGTTTTAAGTGAAAACTCACTTAATTTTGACTCATTATTTCTGAAAACAAAAGAATATGTATTGCTTGACTAAAACATGCTTATTGATTTCAGAATTTGTAGATATTTGGACTAGAAACAAGACAAAAATCTTAGTAAGAAACATTTTTTAGATACAATATTCATCCTAAAATACAATTTAAAAGCATTACTCTGTTAATTAGGTTAGTTCAAATCAGCAAGTTATTGTATAGCAGTGGTTTTTAGTCAATAAGAAAAAAAAATTAACTTAAAGGACTGATTTCTTCATGATCTCCCGAACATGTCCAGGTAATTTTTAACGCTGAACAGCTTCATGATATAAAAGTGGACTTTTATAGTTGGTTTTCATAAACTCGTGAACCCGCTGCTTCAATGTCGAGTCT
>NC_141041.1:50707500-50822500 GCF_052040795.2 Danio rerio | reverse complement strand
TGCTGTGAGGCGACAGCACTACCTACTGCGCCACTACCTCACCCCCACGTCTAATCAACTATTACTATTCATTAACTTATTTATGCACTTACGTGTGTGTGTGTGTGTGTGTGTGTGTGTGTGTGTGTGTGTGCGTGTGTGTGTGCGCTAGCATGTTCATGTATGTGTGTGAGTGTGTGAATGTGTCTGTATTTGTGTATTCATATATATATTTATGTATTTGTGTATGTATTTCTTTGTGTGTGTATTCATGTATGTGTGTGTGCTTGTGTATTCCTGTGCGTGTGTGTCTGTGCATATACATGTGTGTATTTTTGCATGTGTGTGCCTGTGTGTATATGTATATGTGTGAGTATTTTTGCACATGTGTATCTGTGTGTATTGTGTATTTGTATGTTTTCATGTTATGTGTGTGCGTATTTTTCCATGTGTGTGTGTGTGTGTGTGTGTGTGTGTCAGATGTCTGCGTGTCGTGTGTATCAAAGCTTAGTGAAGCTCTCAGACGCGTCTCTCACCTCTGCCACTGTCTAGATCACAGCAGCAGCAGCATCTGAGCGAGTGTGTGTGAGTGTGTCAGAGATCACACACGCGAGCAGAGTCCATCTCTCTTCATTCTCCGTCTGTCTAGACTGAACACATAAAACACTCACAGCCGCGCCGGGCCACAGTTCAGCCTTTTATTCTCTTTATCTGTCTTTAAGTAGCGATAATGCTGTTAGATTTACTTACCTACACTACAATAACCCTGATTTCAGCAGTGTGTGTGTGTGAACTCGTATGAACTACGAGAGTTAACAACATTCAGCACAAAGCAGGGCTGAGAATTAAAGGGATAGTTCACACAACAATGGCAATTTACTCACGCTGAAGTGGCTTCAAACCTAAATGAGTTTATTTCTTCACTGCAAAATATAAATAAATAAACAAATAAACAAATAAAAAGTCTTACAAATATCTAAAAGTTATTAAATCAAGAAGCATTTTACAGACAAGCAAAAAATATTGTCTTGATTTTAGTAATAATGAGTCAAAATACAATATGGGCAGCATGGTGGCTCAGTGGTTAGCACTGTCATCTCAAAGCAAGAAGGTCGCTGGTTCGAGTCCCAGCTGGTTCAGTTGGTGTTTCTGTGTGGAGTTTGCATGTTCTCCCCGTGTTGATGTGGGTTTCCTCCTGGTGATCTGGTTTCCCACACAGTACAAACACATGCGCTATAGGGGAACTGATCAACTAAATTATAGTGAATTAGTGTGTATGGGTGTTTCCCAGAGATGGGTTGCAGCTGGAAGGGCATCCGCTGTGTAAAACATATGCTGGATAAGTTGGCAGTTCATTCCGCTGTGGCTGTGAATAAAGGAACTAAGCCAAAGTGAAATGAATGAATGAAGGATGGAATGAATGTACAGTACATGTGTTCATACATCAATAATTGAAGAAACAAACTCTAATCAACTTCATTTAAATCATTCATTTTCCTTCAGCTTAGCCCCTTAATTATCAGGGGTCGCCACAGTGGAATGAACCGCCAATTATTCCAGCATATGTTTTACGCAGCGAATCTAGATCAGCCCGAACCCATTTTTTTTTTTAATTTTGTAATAATCATGTAAATAAATAATTTTTAATTTTGAAAAATTGAACAATTTTCTTTTTAAATGTTTTAACAGTTTAATGCTTCAATCTTCTATTTAGCTATTTATTCATTCATTTATTCATTTTCTTTTCGGCTTAGTCCCTTTATTAATCTGGGGTCACCACAGCAGAATGAATCGCTAACTTATCCAGCATATGTTTTAAGCAGCGGATGCCCTTCCAGCTGCAACCCATCTCTGGGAAACATCCATATACACTCATACACTGTGGGGGAAACATGAACACGAACGCAGAGAGAACATGCAAACTCCACACAGAAACGCCAACTGACCCATCCGAGGCTCAAACCAGCGACCTTCTTGCTGTGAGGCAACCGCACTACCTACTGCGCCACCGTGTCACCCTTAGCTATTTATGTTGTTATTATTATTATTATTAATAATAATAATTAATTTATTTTATTTTCGGTTTAGTCCCTTTATTAATCAGGGGTCGCCACAGCGGAATGAATCTTTAACTTATCCAGCATATGTTTTATGCAGTTTATGCCATTTCAGCTGCAACCCATCACTGGAAAACATCTATACACACTCATACACTACGGACAATTTAGCCTACCCAATTCACCTGTATTGAATGTGTTTGGACTGTGGGGGGAAACCGGAGCACCCGGAGGAAACCCACATGAACACAGGGAGAACATTCAAACTCCACACAGAAACGCCAACTGAGCCAGCCGAGGATCGAATCAGTGACCCTCTTGCTGTGAGGTGACAGCACTACTTACTGCGCCACTGCATCGCCCTATTACTATTATTATTATTATTCATTTATTTATTTAATTTTAAGGGGACCAATTCTGCCCCTTTTTACAAGATGTAAAACGCGAGTGTGTGAGTTTCAGTGTAAGCTCAGCCGTAGGGTAAGTACACATCATCCGGCACTCTCGGACACGTGTTGGTTTTCCAATGGGACAACAACGGGCTAATCGGTTTTTGAAGAGGAAAATGATGGCACGTCTCTAAGGTTGTACAAACTTATATCAAATTGCCAGGGGTTTCATTATCCATCTTTTATTCATGCAACCCTTATTGCTCATCTTTATATCGCATGATAAGCCTTTTATGTATTGTTGTTGTATTTCGACAAATTTGTTATATTTTCGATTGTTGTTTGTATTTTTTTTGTTGTATTTTCGAATGATGTTCATGAGTAAGATTCATGATCATTGACTATTATTGTGATCGTTGATATCAGCTGTGTGTTCCAGCAATAAACAGTTCACTGCAAAAAAATGCTTTTCTTAGATTTTTTGTCTTGTTTCTAGTCTAAATATCTAAACAAGTTAAACAAATTAATCTTTTTTCTTTTCTTTTGACGTAAGATTATTTTGCTGACCCCATTGGCAGATTATTTTGCATGTTTTAAGGAAAAATTCATTTAATATTGGCATATTATTTCTCAAAACAAGACAATATGATTTGCTTGTCTAGAAAATTCTTCTTGATTTAGGAATTTTTTAGATATTGGAATACTTTAGATACTAGAAACAAGACAAAAAAAACTAAGTAAGAAAAGCATTTTTTGCAGTGTAATGCTTGATTAGTATGGTGCACTGCAAAAAATGCTTTTCTTGCTTAGATTTTTGTCTTGTTTCTAGTCTAAATATCTAAAATTTCTTATATCAAGAAGAATTTTCTTGACAAGGAAAACATATTGTCTTGTTTTGAGAAATAATATGCCAATATTAAGTGAGTTTTTCCTTAAAACAAGCAATATAATCTGCCAGTGGGGTCAGCAAAATAATCTTGTTTTTTCTTTTGACGTAAGAATATTTTGCTGACCCCATTGGCAGATTATTTTGCTTGTTTTAAGGAAAAACTCACTTATTATTGGCATATTATTTCTCAAAACAAGACAATATGTTTTGCTTGTCTAGAAAATTCTTCTTGATTTAGGAATTTTCAGATATTTGGACTAGAAACAAGACAAAAAATCTAAGTAAGAAAAGCATTTTTTGCAGTGTTTATGGACTATTTTTGTCGATTAGCACCACACTTGTCTCCCTTGCATAAACCATATTACAACCTTTTTGGTATGCTGAAACATTTTACATGCTAAAATATTTGGTGCATATTAAAACATTCCAGTTTGAGCTGATAACAGCACATAAATATTGTTCTCCCACTCTCTGAATCCAAGCCTTTTAGGCTTTGATCCTATTTTTGGTGACTGTCGCTTTAAATTCAAATGAGATTGTGCTTTTTTCAAAAAAGGGCGGAGCTTCAAATGTCGATGTGTCAGCATAGCAGCAGATTCAAAACAATATGGTAATGAGGGAGAGATGGGCACTAGTGGGCGGGGCTTTCCCCCTCTGACACGTACAAAGGGAGAATGTCAATCATCAAGCATCAAGTCTGATTAGAACAAACACAATTCATTCATGTTGACCAATAGAGGCTGGGTATATTCACACACTGCTGACACACAACTGTGATTAAACCACTTATATAAGTCACTTTGACATAACAGGTCCTCTTTAAATGCGAAAGGCAGCTAGAATCCCAGAAGAAAAGGAGTGTTTTCGAGTGTTTACCTTGTGCTGTCTGCGAGTATAAATCATGAGTGAGTTTTGTGTCGCCATCAGTGCAACCACAAGTCTATCCATCTTTCCATACAGCGAAAAACAAAAATCAGCCGACACAGAATGACATTGTGTCTCCGCTCTGAGCTCGGCCTGATATCCATCATCCCGTGAAAAAGAGCATTTTTCAGACTTTTTGATGAAATCATCTTTTATCTTCGTGCTGAAAATATTTCCGTGGACAAACACAGACACAGGAGAGCATGGAAAGGGCGCGTATAAAATATTAATGCGTGCATGAAGGCAGAGGCTAATGAAAGCAGACAGACTGAGAGGATAATAAATGGCCGAAGAAACACAAATGTTCATTATAAATGTACGACTTTATCTCTTAGCATTCTGCTTCATTAAAGCAACACTCCACTTTACTCCAGTGAATATAGTTAAACAGGTGAGATTTACCAGTTTCTGATTCCATTCAGCTGATCTCCAGGTCAGGCAGAAACACTTTTAGCTTAGCTTAGCATAGATCATTGAATTGGATTAGACCATTAGCGTTTCGCTCACAAATTTCAAAAAAAGAGTTTTGATGATTGTCCTAATTAAAGTTTCTGTAGTCACACTGTGTTTCATTTTACTGACAGAAAATGAAAAGTTGTTATTTTCTAGGCTGATACGACTGAACTATACTCTCATTCTGCCGTAATCAAGAATTTTGTTGATCTACCATGACTGAAGCAGTGCGATGGAATCAGTCTTATTATACGATGTAACTACTTACGAGTCAAGCTTTAAATATTAAAATGATCAAAATTAAATCATTTTCCTTCGGATAGTCTCTAAACTTTAGATGTAGCCACAGCAGAATGAACCGCCTACTACTGCAGCATATGTTTTATGCAGCAGATGGCCTTCCAGGTGCAACCAGTACTGAGAAACAACCATACACACTCTCATTCACACACACTCTCATCCACTACGACCAATTTAGTTATTCATTTCCCCTATAGCGCATGTGTTTGGACTCGTGGGGGAAACCAGAACACCCGGAGAAAACCCAAGCCAACACTCCACACAGAAACACCAACCGACCCAGCCGAGACTCAAACCAACAACCTTCTTGCTGTAAGGTCACACTGCTAACCATGATCAAAACATTTTTATTTTTATTTTAAGTGAGATGCTAATGGTCTAATTTGATTCCATGATTTATGCTAAGCTAAGCTAACAGTGCTCCTGCCAGACTCTGATATCAGCTGAATAGATTCAGCCATGATAAAACTCTAGGGGAGCTGCATAATGAGCCTATGATAAAAAAGTGGAGTGTTGCTTTAAACCTGCCAATAACCAGAGCTGCTGAACAACCATCTCTCCATACAAACTTAAGCAGCACAAACATCTGATCCAAATAGCAGCCTATTACAAGGGGTAATGGACCGCAGTCCACCAATAAAGTGCTTTCTAATAAGGCGATGCTCAGTAAACAACACTGCAACCATGCGGAGGCTGGAAAACACGTATCTCTTAGAAGAGCCCATTTACTCATTTTCCCCACTTCATGAGCCAAATCATCAGCTCTCAGATTTCACCAAAAATATGTGCTAAAATTTAATCTGTTTTATTTAACAATTTTGAGTTTTCGCCTTATTATAGCTATAAAGAGTCCTTTGAGACTGCAGTGTTGTAACATTCTGCTGTTTGCTCAGCTAACTATGCAAGGTAAAGCAGTCATAAAACCAAACCCAAAAACTGCATGGCAACTGAGAGAGTCAGTTTGTCATCATTATTAGAGAAACTGAGCTTAGCTGGACAGAAATAAATATTTGAAAAATAACGCATTATATTATTTTTTTTATTGCATCATGTTGCATTGTGTTAAATCAAACTGAATTAAAATCAGGGTGAATCATTATCATTCATGATATATCAAATCGTATTTTATAGTTTCATATCATAAATCCTATCATATCCTCACATCCTCTCAATGCATCGTATTGTATATCATATCATATATCACATCCTAACATATTACATCTCCTATATAATTTCTAGAAAATATAATAATTTATCTCCCATCGCATCATATCATATCATATCATATCATATCATATAAAATTTCACATTATATCACATCTTAATGCATCGTATTATATCATATCATATCGTGTTGTATTGTATTGTATTATATTGTATCGTATTGTATCGAATCATATTGTATTGTATCGTATCATATCGTACTGTACCGTACCGCATCATATCAAATATCACATCATATTGCATCCTAATGCATCGTATCATATCGTATCGTATTGTCTCATAATGTATTGTATTGCATCATATCATATCAAATATCACATCATATCGCTTCCTAATGCATCATATCATATCATATCATATCATATCATATTACATATTATATCATATCATATCATATCACATATTATATCATATATTATATCATATATATCACATCTCCTATATAATTTATCATATCGCATTATAACGCATCGTATCGTATTGTATCATATATCATATCACACCATAATGCATCTCCCATCGCATCATATTATATCATATCATATAAAATATCACATTATATCACATTCTAATGCATCGTATCGTATCGTATCAAATATCACATCATATCGCATCCTAGTGTATTGTATCATATTGTATTGTGTCGTATCATATTGTATTGTATTGTATCGTAATGTATTGTATCGTATCATATCAAATATCACATCTTATCACATCTTAATGTATCGTATCATATCGTATGATATCATATCGTATCGTATTATATCATATTGTATCTTATCATATCATATCAAATATGACATCATATCACATCCTAAAGCATCGTATCATATCGTATCGTATCGTATTATTTCATATTGTATTTTATCATATCATATCAAATATCACATCATATCACATCCTAGTGCATCGTATCATATCGTATCAAATCGTATCGTATTGTATCGTATTATATCATATCGCATTGTATCTTACCATATCATATCAAATATCACATCATATTGCATCCTAATGCATCATATCATATCATGTCATATTATATCATATCATATCATATCATATCATATCATATCATATCATATCATATCAAATCATATCTTATCTTATCATATCATATCATATCATATCATATCATATCATATCATATCATATCATATCATATCATATCATCTGTGGGCTTCTATCATTTCTACCATATCTGCTGTATATGTATCTTTATCATATAGTAGGCTATGCATTGAGATGCATATTAATCACCCTCAGTTTTGAGATGCACATACCTAAAATGAACCTTAATAACAAAATTAAAAAACAACATTTTGCAGACTATCATCACTATTCCTGAAAGTATGTGCTGAGGACTGTACCGAGAAGTGAAATCTGCTTGGATCCGTGTGGCTGGAGGTCCATGCCGTTCTTCAGCCAGGTGAGTTTGGGGTTGGGAACACCATCTGCATGGCAGCGCAGGCTGGCAGCCACTCCGGGTTCCTGGGCCTGAGTCTCCGGATAGACCAGGATTACTGGAGGCACTGGAAGGACACAGAGACAAAAACAGACAGTAAACAACAGAGAAAATGGTTCAGCTCCAAAACAATTGATCTTCTTAACAGGAATGAGAGGGGTTTGAGCAACAAACACTCATTTTACATTGCACTGTATTGTATCATATCGTATCATATTTTGTATCGTATCATATAGAGCAGGATTACTAGAGGCACTGGAAGGACAAAGAGACAAAAACAGACAGTAAACAACAGAGAAAATGGTCAATTCCAATTCTATTATATCATATCATATCATATCGTATCGTATCATATCGTATAGTAAGGTATCATATCATATCATATCATATCATATCGTTCTGTATCGTATCATATATCAAATATCACATTATATCACATCCTAATGCATTGTGTATCATATCATATCGTATCATATTGTATCGTATCTTATCGCATTGTATCGTATATCGTACCGTATCATATATCATATATCATATCATATTGTATCATTTTAAATTGTATCGTATCGAACAGACCAGGATTACTGGAAGGACAAAGAAACAAAAACAGACGGTAAACAACAGAGAAAATGGTTCACTTCCAAAACAATTGATCTTATTAACAGGATTGAGCGGGGTTTGAGCAACAAACACTCGCTCAAGGTTCCTCATGCAGCTGCATCACTCTTCAATTACAGAGACTCCACTGACAAAACAAGCTCTCCAACAATCACACGTATTGTCCCGTTAATTGAAAATCCTTCCAGTATTTTCTCCTCTCACCAATTTAACGCAGCACACAATACTGGACTGTTATCTTTGTGTTTGTTCGTACCCCAGAGTGGAGACTGATGCCTTGAAATTCATTTGCTGAACAGTTAATCTTCTGCAGCACACCTTCAGAAGGTGCAAATGTCAATTCAATGACAAGTGTTTGATTATTAAAATGTTAAGTATAGATGACACTGTGTCAATAATATTTCTGTATAATATTTCACAATAATATATTTATAATACACACTAAAATCATGCTGAGTTATATTAACCCTATGTTCAGTGAAATATGGAAATACCGAAAAGGTGGGATAAAAAAAGACACTAAAAACATGCTGTGTTGTATCAAACCAACATTTAGTCACATATGAAAATGGCCAAAAGTTGGGTTAAAATATATTATTTAAAGTGAATGAAAAAATAACTGGCGACAGTGTGGCTCTGTGGTCAGCACTGTGGCCTTACAGCAAAAAGGTCGCTGGTTCGAGTCCCATTTTGGTCATGTGGCATTTCTGTGTGGAGTTTGCATGTGCTCCCCGTGTTGTTGTGGGTTTCCTCCAGGTGCTCTGGTTTCCCCCACAGTCCAAACACATGCACTATAGGGCAATTGATGAACTAAATTGGTTGTAGTGCATGAGTGTGTGTGTGAATGTGTGTATGTGCGTGTGTGTGTGGGTATGCGGGTGTTTCCCAGTACTGGGTTGCAGCTGGAAAGGTATCTGCTGTATAAAACATATGCTGGATAAGTTGGTGGTTCATTCAGCCGTGGCGACCCCAGATGAATAAAGGGATTAAGCTAAAGAAAAATGAATAAATGAATGGATGAAAAAAAAATATTCAAAGGCGGCAACACCAAAGCTCCAAAAATACAAATTAATCAAATTAAAAAAGCTGAAACAAAGCGTGTAATGTTTTGAGCCACACAGCTCTTCATCTTCAACGTTACAACTTTTGCGTTTTTAGGCTGAGCACCCAGTTAAGAGGGATGTGCATGCTTTTGTAAAGTTTTTCTTTGGATGAAAAAATAACCCATACATTGCATTTACATTTACATTTAGTCATTTAGCAGACGCTTTTATCCAAGGCGACTTACAAATGAGGACAAGGAAGCAATTTACACCACTAAGAGCAACAATGAATAAGTACTAAAGGCAAGTTTCAGGTCTGTAAAGTCTAAGAAGGGAAGTGTTAGTAATTTTTTTTTTTTTTTTTTTTTTTTTTTTTTTTTGTACAGTTAGTGTGATATTCAAATAGGCAATTGCAGATTAGGAAGTGAAGTGGAGACTAAATAGTTGAGTTTTTAGTCGTTTCTTGAAAGTAGCGAGTGACTCTGCTGTTCTGATGCAGTTAGGGAGTTCATTCCACCAACTGGGCAGATTGAGCGTGAGCGTTCGCGAAAGTGATTTTTTTCCTCTTTGGGATGGAACCACGAGGCGACGTTCATTCACAGAACGCAAGTTTCTGGAGGGCACATAGATCTGCAGAAGTGAGTGCAGATAAGAAGGTGCTAGGCCAGAAGTCACTTTGTAGGCAAACATCAGAGTTTTGAATTTGATGCGAGCAGCAACTGGCAGCCAGTGCAAACGGACTAGCAGCGGAGTGACATGTGCTCGTTTAGGTTCATTGAAGACAACTCGTGCTGCTGCATTCTGGAGCAGTTGAAGAGGCTTGATAGAGTTAGCTGGAAGCCCAGCTAGTAGAGAGTTGCAGTAATCCAGTTTGGAGAGAACAAGAGCTTGAACAAGGAGTTGAGCTGCATGTTCAGATAAGAAGGGTCGGATCTTTCTGATGTTATAGAGTGCAAATCTGCACGATCGAGCAGTTCTAGAAATGTGGTCAGAGAAGTTTAGTTGGTCATCAATCGTTACTCCAAGGCTTTTCACCATTTTGGATGCAGTAATGGTTGCCCCATCCATCTGGATTGAAAAGTTATGGTGTAGAGTCGGGTTGGCAGAAACTACAAGCATTTCCGTTTTTGCGAGGTTCAGCTGAAGATGATGATCTTTCATCCAGTGTGAAATATCCAACAGGCAGGCTGAGATACGAGCTGGAACCGAGGGATCATCAGGATGAAAAGAGAGGTATAGCTGGGTATCATCAGCATAGCAGTGGTAGGAGAATCCATGTCTCTGGATGACTGGTCCTAGAGATGATGTGTAGATGGAGAAGAGAAGTGGCCCAAGAACAGAGCCTTGAGGTACCCCAGTGTTTAGATGCTGTAGGTTGGACACCTCTCCCCTCCAAGACACCCTGAATGACCTGTCAGAGAGGTAAGATCTGAACCATTGTATAACAGTGCCCGCAACGCCCAGTGACTCAAGCGTAGATAGCAGGATCTGGTGGTTGACAGTGTCAAAAGCAGCTGACAAGTCCAGCAAAATGAGGACTGATGATTTAGAGTCTGCTTTAGCCAGTCTGAGATCCTCCACGACTGTTGGATTTGTCCATTTTGGATTTGTCCATTTTGACCTAACAATGTGTTAACACAACCCAAAACATCCTAGCGTGTGCAGTCCTTCACAGTCCCTCCAGGATATTGGGAGTAGAATGGCTTTAAAAATAAAAAAATTGTTGTTGTTTTTAGTGAAACACAAGAATTAAAGCAAATAATGTCTTAAGTTTGAGAAAAGCCATCACAAAATGAATCACTTTAGGCTGCAAAAAAAAATAAAAATAAAAAACGTTCCTGCACAATCCAGGAGGAACTCTACGACTCCACGAATATTAAGGGCTCTATTTTAACGATCTAGGCACAAAGTCTAAAGAGCATGGCTCAAAAGCATTAAGGGCATGTCTGAATCCACGTTTGCTATTTTAAGAACAGTGAAATAAACGGAATGAACCGCTAACTACTCTGGCATTTGTTTTACGCAGCGAATGCCCTTCCAGCCGCAACCCAGCACTGGGAAACATAGTAATATACTCTGGTAAAGTAAAAGAAATTAAAAAAAAAAAAAAAAGATGAGAAAAGGGGAATACATCAAAAAGAGCTACACGGCTATTTCAAAGGCTCTCTGAGTCCAAAAACTACAGGAGCCGCCATTATCTCTAAGTGGAGGAAGAAATGGGCCCAACATTATACCTTCTCAGAAGTGTTCAACCTTCCAAAATTCCTCCAAGAGCAAAGTGACCGCTCATCCTTCAAGTCACAAAAGACCTAACATTATATATAGCTGAACCGATCTGCAGTCCATTTGTATTCAGAGCTACTGCGCTAAAACCGCTTTGCTTGCTGTGACTAAAGCAGGGTTTCTTTGCACAACCCTGTGCTTGTTCTCACGTCTCTGTTTATTCAGTGGCCATCATCACCGCATGAGCACATCCATCACTGCATGAGTTCTCAATCTAAACCTACACGTTTTGCATGCTATCTGGAAAACAGCTTGTATCTTCACCCAATGCGGTAAACAGTGGTGTAACGCATAAGGTTCGGGCGTGAGTTTGATGGTCTCCTCCATACACAACCAGGGCTGCATTTCACAAATACGTCATAATCCTATGATCATCATAGCTCCATTAGTGACAATGGTTGTACAGTCAACTTAAGCTTACTATTTGGGAAATGCAGCCCAGATTTCTCAGATAGTCCACAAATCTAATTCCCAGATAAAGAGCTTTAAAGTTGTGTAGCAAAAATATGCATTTTCTGTTTATTGAAGTAAAAGAAGGATTAAATACAGGCCCGGATTTAGACGCCCCTGGGCACATTATCTTGTTGGCTTCCTACCCGGCCGCACCCCTATAGTAGAATTAAAAAATAAGAATAATATAACAGGCGATGCAGTGGCGCAGTAGGTAGTGCTGTCGCCTCACAGCAAGAAGGTCGCTGTTTTGAACCTCGGCTCAGTTGGCGTTTCTGTGTGGAGTTTGCATGTTCTCCCTGCCTTCGCGTGGGTTTCCTCCGGGTGCTCCGGTTTCCCCCACAGTCCAAAGACATGCGGTACAGGTGAATTGGGTTGGCTAAATTGTCCGTAGTGTATGAGTGTGTGTGTGTGGATGTTTCCCAGAGATGGGTTGCGGCTGGAAGGGTATCCGCTGCGTAAAAACTTGCTGGATAAGTTGGCGGTTCATTCCGCTGTGGCGACCCCAGATTAATAAAGGGACTAAGCCGACAAGAAAATGAATGAATAATATGTTTTAATAAAATGAATCTATAATGTGGGTGACACGGTGGCACAGTCGCCTCACAGCAAGAAGGTCACTGGTTCGAGCCTTGGCTGGGTCAGTTGGCGTTTCTGTGTGGAGTTCAATAAATGATTTACATTTGTTAAATGCCAGAATAATGAGAGAATTGTTTTTTGGAGAGTTTTTTTTTTATTAATGTCTAGACAGTCAGAAGTGTACACACATTTCCTAGGTATTTTTTTAACTTTGTTTAAAACTGTATAACGTTGGTCAGATGTTTTGGGTCTCCTTCCACATTCCTCCTGACAGAATTGGTAACATTCAGATTTGTAGGCTTGTCTTGCTCGCACAAGCTTTTTCAACTCTGCCCATACATTTTCTATAGGATTGACATCAGGGCTTTGTGATGGCCACTTCAAAACATTCACTCAAAGCACATTTGAACTCATTTGGCAGTGTGCTTAAGGTCATGATCTGCCTGGAAGACCCATTTGTGGCCAAGTTTTAATGTCCTGGCTGATGTCTTGAGATGTTGCTTCAGTATTTCTCCATGATGTTCTTTCTTCATGATGCCATCTATGCTGTGAAGTGGACCAGTCCCGCCTGCAGCAAAACAGCCCCACAACATGATGCTGCCGCCCCCATACTTCACAGTTGGGATGGTGTTAGGCTTGTGTTCTTTCCTCTTTGTCCTCCAAATGTAACGCTGCTCATTATGCCCAAACAGTTCAATCTTAGCTCCATCAGAGCACAGGACATGTCTTCAAACATTAGTCTTGTTCCCAGTGTACTTTAGCAAATTATAATCTGGCTTTGGGCGAGGCAGTGGCGCAGTAGGTAGTGCTGTCGCCTCACAGCAAGAAGGTCGCTGGTTCGAACCTCGGCTCAGTTGGCGTTTCTGTGTGGAGTTTGCATGTTCTCCCTGCCTTCGCGTGGGTTTCCTCCGGGTGCTCCGGTTTCCCCCACAGTCCAAACACATGCGGTACAGGTGAATTGGGTAGGCTAAATTGTCCGTAGTGTATGAGTGTGTGTGGATGTTTCCCAGAGATGGGTTGCGGCTGGAAGGGCATCCGCTGTGTAAAAAACTTGCTGGATAAGTTGGCGGTTCATTCCGCTGTGGCGACCCCGGACTAATAAAGGGACTAAGCCGACAAGAAAATGAATGAATAAATAATCTGGCTTAGTTGTTGATTCTGCACAGCTCTGTAGTTTCTGCTGTAGTCATATTGCACAGACACGACAACACTCAAGCGTGAGATATGAAAGACTCTATTACTAACCATTCACCTGGAGCAGGTGTGTCTGGGACAGCTCCTCGTAGCCGTGCGCGTGGCAGCTGTAGTTCCCCATGTGTATGGTGGTCACTTTGGTAATGTAGAGCGAGCCGTCGTCACCAAAGTCCTACATGAACAAAAAAAAGAGAAAGAGATGCGGAATAAAAGAGCAGCCGATGCATCAGCGGCGTCCCATGTGCTCCTCACTGTCTCAGCCTGATAAATGGTAAGGGTTAAAAATACAGCCCGCATTAGCCTGATTAATGAAGCCAGTTGTGCTTTAGTGAGGATGCGTCCCCACGTCTGGGGGTTTGGGCCGACTCAGGGGGGATTAAAACATTAAACTGTTTTGTAGTTATGTGAGTTTGGCGAGGGTAAATGATTTAAGGACACGGAAGCGTGCTCTTAAACCCAGCACACACCTGCAGCGCTGAAGCACAACAGAGATTTGTTTGTTTTCAGAGGTCGTCACTAATCCAGAGAGATGGATGATCAGCTCCGGCAGAAAAACACAACTCTGCCTGGAGTTCTGGGATGAAGAGGGCAGGGCTGAGTCATGTACAAGGACACGGCGTGGATAATCCAATGACAAAACCAACTATGAGTTTATTAAATAAAGATGATGTGAGTGATAATGCTTCACCTCTGCTGGAAGCCTCATATCGTGCTGCTTTTATTACCACTGGAAATGCATTGGAGGCTTCTTTCTGATCTTTTCACATGTGTGTGTTTCTCAGCAGCAGAAATGGTCATAGTTGGTAAACTCAAAGCGCAGAGAATGGGAGAGTTTAACAAATCATTATTTTGTATTGCTATTAGCTCAAATAATAACAGAAAAGCTCCAGGAGGATGCTATCAAGACTTTCAGAATGAGAAAAACAATAGTGTGAGACTGATAACGGCAGCCAGAAGAGAGAATAATGTCAGATTTACTGTCCTGCCCCCAAACACACTGCATTACACACACCTCACACAAGCGCTCATTCACTTTTTTTTTTGCATTTTAATCCAAAGATGATATAATACATACATAAATACATAAGAATGTACTTTTTAAAAAAAAATCTAAGTATTAAAAACTTTCAAGGATTTAAGATGCTGGCGACCATTAAATGCATCATAAAAGTCTTGGGAAAAGGGTGCATTGATTTGGTCTGTCCTGGCAGATTTAATACATCCAGTTGAAGGTTAAATCATTATTCGCCCTGCTGTGAAACTGTAAGACTTTTACAAATGATTCCCAAGCGTTGCTTAATAGAGACATTTTCCAACACATTTCTAAACATAATAGTTTTAATAGCTCATTTCTAATATCTGATTTATTTTCTCTTTGCCATCGTAACAGCACATAATATTAGACTAGATATTCTTCAAGACACTAGTATTCAGCATTTATGTGACACTTAAAGGCTTAACTAGGTTAATTAGGGTAACGTTAAGGTAATTAGGCAAGTCATTGTAGAATAGTGAGTTGTTCTGGAGATAATCACATGCACACACACAATATTTCTTAAGGGGGTTAACAAAATAGACCTAAAAATTGTTTTTAAAAAATCAACATATCATTGGTTTGCTGAACAGCACTTAAGAAATATTTAAAACAGGATAATAATGTCTTAATGATTTTGACTTTAACTGTATATTTTCACTATATCCATCTAAACAAACAAAGCAAATACGCAAAGAAAAAAGCTAACTAACATGCATACATACAGACAGACAGTAAAAAATCAAGCAAGCAAACAAACAAATGAATAAACAAACAAACAAAAACACAAGCAAGCAAACAAACAAACATATACACAAGGTAGCAAGCAAGCAGACAAGCAAGCAAGCTATCAAACAAACAAATAAACAAACAAACAAACAAATAAATAAACAAACAAACAAACAAACAAACAAACAAAAAGCAAGCTATCAAACAAGCAAACAAGCAAGCAGGCAGGCAGGCAGGCAGGCACGCTAGCAAACAAACAAACAAATCAAGCATGCAAAGAAAACAAACAAACAAACAAAGAAAAAACATAAAAGCCAAGAAAACAAACAAACAAGCAAACAAACAAACAAAAAGCAGGCTATCAAACAAACAAACAAAAAGCAAACAAGCAGGCAAGTAAGCAAACAAACAAAAAAGTAAGCAAACAAACAAAAGAGAAAGCAAACAAACAAACAAACAAGCAAGCAAGCAAGCAAACAAATAAATAAACAAGCTAGCAAACAAACAAACTGACAAATAAACAAGCTAGCGAACAAACAAAAAGCAAGCACTCAAACAAAAAAGCAACCAAGCAGACAAGAAAAAAACAAACAAGCAAAAAAGCAAGCAAACAAACAAACAAACAAACAAGCAAACAAGCAAGCAAACAAACAAATAAGAAAGCAAGCCAGCAAACAAACAAACAAGCAAACAAGCAAGCAAACAAACAAATAAGAAAGCAAGCCAGCAAACAAACAAACCAACAAACAAACAAAAAACAAACAAATAAGAAAGCAAGCAAGCAAACAAACAAACAAGCAGACAACAAAAAACAAGCAAGCAAAAAAAGCAAGCAAGCAAACCAACAAACAAACAAACAAAAAAAACAAACAAACAAATAAACAAGCAGGCAATCAAACATACAAACAAAAAGCAAGCAAACAAAAACAAAAATAGATACATACAGGCAGACAAAAAGCAAGCAAACATGAAAACAAGCAAACAAACAAAAAATCAATTAAGCAAACCAACAAACAAATAAAAAAACAAACAAACAAACAAATCAATACTCAATAAGAATATTAATGTGAATCAAAACCAGCCATGCTGAAAAAAACATTTTTAATATCTTGAATGAATATTGTGTAATTCTCATAGCAGCCTCAACACTGTGCACAACACTATACACATGAAGGACTGCATCAGATTTAGCATCAGCACATTAGTTTAAGGCAGAAGTAGCTTTTCATCCTGGTGACGCAGCGATTCACAGAATGAACTGCCATATTGACCAGCGTAACAGAAAGCAATAAACAGCGAATGCACCTGTAAACGATCTTATGTTCAGAATAAAACCCTCATTACTGCTCAGCTATAAACAGCTGCCGTATGCCGCACTGTTAAAGATCAGTCAAGAGTGAGAATCATGCAGAATGAACTGCTCTTTTCTCCGGGGAAGATATAAATGATCCGTCTGGAGCATCAGATTTAGTCAATACAAACGCAGCGACACACAGACCGCACACTTTCATACTGTAGAACAGGTGAAACACAGTGTGTGTGTGAGGACGTCTGGACAAAATCACAATACTCATTGGTCTATTGGTGCTGCTTTTAATAGATCAGAAATCGAATTAGCTATTAGTTAGGAGTTAATTAGGAGAGTAAAAGCCACAGTTAATGCTTTGACCCGAGCAAGAACTTTACCTTAAAATAAAGAGTGACCGTTACTTTTAAAGACAGATTATTCCTAAGGGAAAACTGACAATCATAATTAATGAGATGGCAGTCATACACTAAAAAAAATGACTTTTACTGCTTGTTTTTATAAATTAAAATGAGCACAATTATAAAGTTTTTTTTTTTGACAGCTTATCTGTTTTATGTTCAATACACATAAATGTCTAAAAGCAATTAATTTAAATGAATTGATTTGTGTTGTGAAAACATGAAGGAGTTCAGAGGAGCCCTGCATTATTTACAGTGTGGTGAAGACATTTTCTTTCAGATTTTTTATGCAAGAGAGTACAGAAGACTAGAGAATGAATGAATAAATGAAGGAAGGAAGGAAGGAAGAAAGAAAGAAAGAAAGAAAGAAAGAAAGAAAGAAAGAAAGAAAGAAAGAAAGAAAGAAAGAAAGAAAGAAAGAAAGAAAGAAGGAAAGAAGGAAGGAAGGAAGAAAAGAAGAAAAAAGGAAGAAAGCAAGAAAAGAAGGAAAGAAGAAAGGAAATATGAAGCAAGGAAGTAAGGACGGAAGAAAGGAAGAAAGAAAGAAAGGAAGGACGGAAGGAAGGCAATAAGGAAGGAAATAAGGAAACAAGGAGGGAGAGACAGATGGAAGGAAGGAAGGAAATAAGGAGGGAGAGACAGATGGAAGGAAAGAAGGAAACAAGGAGGGAGAGACAGATGGAAGGAAGGAAGGAAATAAGGAAAAAAAGAAGGAAACAAGAAAGGAAATACTGAAACAAGGAGGGAGAGACAGAAGGAAGCAAGGAAGGAAGGAAAGAAGAAAGGAATGAATCAACATATGAAGGATATGAAGGAAGGAAGGAAGGAAGGACGGATGGAATAAAGGACAGAAGGAAGTAAATAAAGAAGCAAGGAAATAATTACGTAAGCAAGAAAGGATGGAGACAGTGAATGGAGGAAGAAAGCAAGCAAGTAAAGAAGGAAGCAAGAAAGGATGAAAGGAAGGAGAGAAGGAGAGAAGGAAGGAAGGAAGAAATGAACAATGCAAGGAATGAAAGGAAGGAAAGGAAGAAAGAATGGAATCAAGCAAGGAAGCAAGGAAGAAAAGAAGAAATAAAGCAAGCAAGAAAGGAAGGAAGCAAGCAGGGAATGAAGGAAGCAGGGAAGAAAGCACAGTAGGAAGGAATCAAGGAAGCAACGAAGCAAAGAAGGAAGGAAGGAAGGAAGGTAGCAAGGAAGGAAAGAAGAAAATAAGCAAGCAAGGGAGGAATGAAGAAAGTAAACAATGAAGTAAGTGAGGAAGGAAGGAAACAAGAAAACAAGGTATGAAGGAAGGAAGGTAGCAAGGAAAAGAGCAAAGGAGGAAGAAAGCAAGGAAGGTAAGAAAAGAAAGAAGCAACGAAGAAAGAAAGGAGAGAAGGTGAGAAAAAATAGGGAAGCAATGAAGGAATGAAGGAAGGAAACATCAAAGAAAGAAAGAAGCATGGAAGGAAGGAGGCAAGAAAGGAAGGAAGTACTGGGAAATATTTGATTTCAGTTAACAAAAATATTTTAATACAGTTTTAATAATAATAATAATATATAATATATAATTTTTTTGCACCTTTAAACTTAATTCTCAAAGTGTTTTACACAAAAAAGGTACAGATATAAAAAGATTTGAGTAAAAATAAAAATCAAACTTTCAAAATAAACAAAACTATTTAAAACATTTACAAACATGTAATAGATAAAACAGTTTAGTCTTAGTCGTTCTAGTCTTTGCTGACTAAAATAACCTTGGTAACTGCTCATTCAGTTTCCGTGCTT
Source organism: Danio rerio (assembly GCF_052040795.2). Classification (NCBI taxonomy): domain Eukaryota; kingdom Metazoa; phylum Chordata; class Actinopteri; order Cypriniformes; family Danionidae; genus Danio; species Danio rerio. The sequence goes on along the minus strand of NC_141041.1, from coordinate 50,803,417 downwards.
TTGTCCCGTTATGAAGCACAGTCAGCTTCTGCAATGATCTGCTGTTCTGCTCTCGTTGACCCGCTGCCTCGGTCAGTGTTCTGACATTCAACACACACTTCATTAACATGCGATTAGAGTATTGTAATGAGCGAGTGGTAAACACAAGCCCATGCTGTCAGGAAGGCAGGTGAGCTGAACATGAGCGTGACACACCTCATTAAACACTGCGAAAACCTGCACAGCGTTCGCAGGCCTTTGAACACAGCAGGGCTCCAGGGTTCGCTCCTGGGACCCTTGTCATTACGCTATTTCCAATTACAGCACCACCACACCAAAAAGCACGAAACACAAATATGATCAGTAATTGGAAATGGAAAAGTGCGCCTCAGAATAGCGAGTGTGTGTGTCCTGATAATGAACGCTAACGCTTGTAATTTTGTTTTGCCGTCTATTCTCCAGCGCACTGATTAATTGTTGGGAATCAATGCAAGCGGACCCCGACCGAGCTGCGCGTTCTGGATGATTATCAGATATTCAGCAGCTGCCCAATTAACAGAGGAGGCAATCATTTCCCATCAGAAGAGCGTCTCTGCGTGGTTCCTCACCTTGAGAAGGTGTTGTAAACTCCGCAGGACATTTCTCTATAATCTCAACTCTGACGATTTGCTGCAGCACGCAGGACGCATACAAAGAGCTGCTCAAAATACTAAGGCCAAACCATTAATGCATTCTGCTTTATATAATATCTAAGTCACACTTCATAGCTACAGTATAGAATAAGATCATGCAGAATATGATAACTTTAACTATCAAAAGCTATTAGTAATTATTTACAAGCTAATTAAAGTTATTAGTTACTAATAAAGTTATTCTAAATAAATACATACTCATAAAGTTATGGTAACTAATAACCGTAACCTTTCTGATGTTGACTGTATTGCAATAATGTGCACCTATTGTAAAGCTGCTTTGGAGCAATAATGATTGTGAAAAGCACTATAAAAAGGTGCACATTACTGCATTACAATCAACATCAGAAAAGAAAAACTTTATTAGTATTTATTTATTTATAATAACTGTATTATTGCTTTTATAATTATAAGTACTAATAAGCAGCCAATAATTGGCAGGTAATAAGCCACTGCTTGGGAATTGTAGCTTATATCAGTTACAGCAGGGCTTTATGTTAGGGTAAAAGTACATCGAGGAGACTGTTATCAAAGACAAAAAGCCTAATCAGCAGCCTGACAACAGCACTGTTGTAAATAAATAAAGGGTTTATTTTGAGAAAACAACCATCCTGGATATACTTTCTACCACTTATTAAATGGATACTTACCACAAAAAGCTACAGAAACTAAAACAGCTGATGGAGTATACACTAACCTGTGCATTATTCAGACACTAGATGGAGACAAACAGACAAAAACACAACAGAAACTAAAACAGCTGATGGAGTATACACTAACCTGCACATTATTCAGACACTAGATGGAGACAAACAGTCCAAAACACAACAGACTAAAACAGCTGATGGAGTATACACTAACCTGCACATTATTCAGACACTAGATGGAGACAAACAGTCCAAAACACAACAGAAACTAAAACAGCTGATGGAGTATACACTAACCTGTGCATTATTCAGACACTAGATGGAGACAAACAGTCCAAAACACAACAGACTAAAACAGCTGATGGAGTATACACTAACCTACGCATTATTCAGACACTAGATGGAGACAAACAGTCCAAAACACAACAGAAACTAAAACAGCTGATGGAGTTTACACTAACCTGCACATTATTCAGACACTAGATGGAGAGAAACAGTCCAAAACACAACAGAAACTAAAACAGCTGATGGAGTATACACTAACCTGTGCATTATTCAGACACTAGATGGAGACAAACAGTCCAAAACACAACAGACTAAAACAGCTGATGGAGTATACACTAACCTACGCATTATTCAGACACTAGATGGAGACAAACAGTCCAAAACACAACAGACTAAAACAGCTGATGGAGTATACACTAACCTGCACATTATTCAGACACTAGATGGAGACAAACAGTCCAAAACACAACAGAAACTAAAACAGTGTGTTCACTTACGTTGATATCCTCCAGGTCCAAAAAGTTAAGAATGATGCCGTTTCTCTTCCAGATAATAGGAGGTCTCAGACTGCCTTGTACAGCGCAGGACAGGACGACGCTCAGGCCCACGGTCACAGTGGAGACACTCAGACGTCGGTCCTCGGCTAGACTGAGCTCTATCACCTCTGAAAAACACCAACAACAAAAAAACACATCACATTATTATACACTGTACACCAACGTGTCTTTACAGGATGAAAGCTCCGCCCACTAGTGGCCATATCTCCATCTCATTAGCATAAACAGCAGCCCTGAGTGAGAAGCAGCCGTCTGTCAATTAGCCATTAGAGTGTTTGAGCTGCTGAAGATAATGTCCGCATAGACTGATTGGAGGTCATTAGAGGTCAGGCACACTGAATCGACATTTTTCACACGTTAAAAAATTAATTCAACGTCATGTTGTGTGAATCGTATTGACAAACTGCTTCCAAAACTTTCGTCCGTCATAAAAAAAAAAAAAAAATTCTAACCATTTTTGATTTTTCCACTTTTCGCATCTGAAAAAGCGTTTTGAGAGGTGTTTTGACAGACCCCCTTGGTCCTTGAAACAGAGTGTGAAGTGAAGGGCCTCAACATTTACCCCTAAGTAGTGGGACAGCACTACAGCACCTGCACACATCATCATATGTCATAGTGATCTCTTGCTTCATATGAGATCAGACAATCGCGACTGTTGTAGTTATTCCAGTTGTGTTATTTTTTGGTATTTAAAACCATGACGGACACTGCTGAGATATGGATGTCTTATTATGTTGTGTAATCAGAATATTAAAATAAACGAAAAACAACTCACCTTTTACAGACCACCAACCACTTCACCGAGCAACATTAATTAATTAATTCATTCATTCATTCATTTTCTTGTTGGCTTAGTCCCTTTATTAATCCAGGGGTCGCCACAGCGGAATGAACCGTCAACTTATCCAGCAAGTTTTTACGCAGCAGATGCCCTTCCAGCCGCAACCCATCTCTGGGAAACATCCACACACACATTCACACACACACTCATACACTACAGACAATTTAGCCTACCCAATTCACCTGTACCGCATGTGGGGGAAACCGGAGCACCCGGAGGAAACCCATGCAAACGCAGGGAGAACATGCAAACTCCACACAGAAACACCAACTGAGCCGAGGCTCGAACCAGCGACCCAGCAACCTTCTTGCTGTGAGGCGACAGCACTACCTACTGCGCCACTGCGTCGCCCTTCACTGAGCAACAGTCCCAGCATAATAACACATCCATATCTCAGCAGGGTCCATCATGGTTTTGGGTCCCCTTGAAACATTTCCATTGTGTTACGTGGATATTTGCAAGTGTTGTGACTAGTTGCTGTGTGTTTCTGAAGTTGTTTGTGTAGTGAGGATTTGCAACACGTGTTTATTGCATCATTTCTTTATTTGCTGATGTTTTTTGTAATTGCATGAGCTTTCTTAAATTGTAACGTGTTAGGTTCACTCAGCCACCATACTAATGCCCCAGTATAGTGAAGTTTGTGCCAGTATTGTCAGTGTGCGCCGTCTTTCTGATGAGGCGTTAAACTGAGCTCCTGACTCTCTGTGCTCATTAGTAATCCCATGGCACTTCTGGTAAAGAGTAGGGGTGTACCCCTGGTGTCCCGGCCTAAAACCTTGTGCAGTGCAGAATGAGGTCAGTAGTGTGTGAGAGATGATAACGTCTCGGCCCTCCTTCAGGTCAGCTCATCACAGCTGCGGTCTGAATGATGCTGTGAGCTGCACTGGACTCTGTTTCTGGCACGTTACACACTGTTGTTTTCTGACAGTTGCAGGTGTGTTTAGTTCTGTCAGACTGAGAGTGGTCATTTGGGTGAAGCTAAGAGAGAGTTCAGTGCAGATCCACACACTGAGTTGCTCTGTTTAGAGCTGCTGCACCTGCCTGACACACTGCAGCAGCTGTAGGCGAGAGGACGGACTGACACACACACACACACACACACACACACACACACACACACACACACACACACACGCACATGCACATACACGCACGTGCATGCACACACTAACACACTCACTTGTTTGTTTTTGTGAAAAGTGGGGACATTACATAGGTTTCCACTCATTGTATACTGCTTAAACCGTATATTGTATTGCCCTCACCCCACCCTACCCCTCACCCCAACCATCACAGGAGACTGTGTGCAGCTTTACTCTCTGAAATAAACTCTTACTGTGTGGTTTATAAGCTTTTGGAGAAATGAGGACGTCACCAATGTCCTCATATTTCACCTCCTTTTTGTAATACCTGTGTCATACCTATGTCATTATACAGATTTGTGTCTTAATATGTCACAAAAACACGTACACACACACACACACACACACACACACACACACACACACACACACAGACACACACATGCATACTCAAACACACACACACATGAGCACTCACACACATGCGCATACAACTCACACCCAAACACACAGTCCAACACAGGAGCATGCACACTCACATGTGCACATACACACACACATACACACACACAAGCCAGGTTATGGTATATTTGTTAATGTCAATTTGGCAGAATAACGATCTAAAACAATGTGATCTTTGCATTTAAAACAGCATAATGACACTTAACATAAGCAGACATAAAATCTCCTGCTGCATTTAATCATCATGTGTCATGACTGTAGAGGTGTCACGACAGTCTTACGAACACCTCCTAAAGTTAAGAGTTACTGAACATTTGAGAAACAGCAGCGTATGGAACATGAACCAAACGCAGCTCCTCATTATCTCCTGCTGTCAAATATAACTTACAAAAGCATGTGAGAGGAGGTTTTACAAAAGCAACAACAAGCCATTTCTTCAGGCGGCAGTCTAAAAGCAGACCCCGTCCCGCATAAACCCCAAAACAGCTTCATGTTTTACAGCAGATATAAAAGCAGCATCTCCCTTTCAGGATCCAGCGTCCCTTTACTTCTCACTCTCAGCAGCCTGCAGCAATGAAAACACTCTCCTCTATGCTGGAATCATGGTGTTGTGCCCAGCAGAAGAGGACACACACGCACTCACACAGACACACACACACACACACACACACACACACACACACACACACACACACATACACACACACACACACACACACACACACACACGCACACACACACATACACACACACATACACACACACACACACACACACACACACACACACACACACACACACACACACACACACACACACACACACACTGTTTTTTAACAGGCATTTAGCATGCTTGAATCCTGGCCTCAATTGTTTTTTTGTTTTTTTTTGTATACACATCCCACATGCCAACAAAGTCAATGAGTTTTAGACCATTCTGATGGCTTTGTCATTTTAAATATTATTTTAACAATAATAACAGAGGTTTAAATCAAGGGTATAAGTAACTTGGCCTTGAATGTGTATACTGTATATAAATGCTCAGCATAAGTGAGCACACCCTTTTTTTTAAATAATCAATTGTGGTGCATTTAAACTAAGCACTCTTGCCACAGCCACACCCCCCTGCAGCCCAAGTGTGCTAACTCACTGAAGCGGAGCAGGATTGAGCCCTCTAGTGGATTTTACATCTGAAATGTACTACAAACACCCTAAGTAACGTATTTTAGATACGCGATAATATAGACAGTGCCCTCTAGTGGACTTTACATCTGAAACGTACAACAAAGCACACCCTACCTAATGTATTTTTGATTCGCAATAATGTAGACAGCACCCTCTAGTGGATTTGTCATCGGAAACATAAAACTAAACACACCCTAAGTAACGTATTTCAGATTCCCAATAACGTAGACAGCGCCCTCTAGTGGATTTAACATCTGAAACGCACAACAAAACACACCCTAAGTAACTTATTTCAGATTCGCAATAATGTAGACAGCGTCCTCTAGTGGATTTGTCATTGGAAACGCACAACTAAACACACCCTAAGTAAAGTATTACAGATTCGCAATAACGTAGACAGCGCCCTCTAGTGGATTTAACATCTGAAACGCACAACAAAACACACCCCAAGTAACTTATTTCAGATTGCAATAATGTAGACAGCGCCCTCTAGTGGATTTTACATCTGAAATGTGCAACTAAAAAGTAGACAAAGCAAGCTATTGCATGTTGTTCATTTAGTGGTTTAGCAGATGGCTTCATTCGAAGTGTTCTTGTTGTGAACGAGCCTTAAGTTTAGAGTTCTTGCCTCTTGATTCTCAAGTTCTAGTGTTACCTTTGTGTTGAAGGCAGAGTTCACAGTTCACTGTTGTGTGTTAAGTTATTATCAGTCTTACATTTACTGCACGTTTATAGCAGGTTTCTCATGAGACACAAAAGCTGTCAGATCTCTGGTGCTCGAGTGCCGTGTGGATTTATTAAAGGCATTTCAGGGCGTCTATAATAAGATTAAATAAATAACAGCAACACCCACATGCAGCGCAACACCTGCCGCCTGCAAACACACGCAAGAGAGCAAACAGCATTACTGCAGGGCTGCTAACACACACACACACACACACATACATACGCACACATACGCACACATACGCACACACACTCAACTGCTCAGATGTATTTATTTAGAAAGTTAATTGAGTACATATGTTCATAAATGATGAACACACAAACACACACACTTTTTTTTTATCAGAAAATCACCAGTACGTATTAATAAATGTGTTTCTTTTATCACAAGCAGTGCTGGAATCCTCCTCTGTTATTTACCGACAATCTTATTTCAGTCATAAAGAAGCAAAAATTATTTTGAGATGCTGTATTTAGGCAGGGCGACACAGTGGCGCAGTAGGTAGTGCTGTCATCTCACAGCAAGAAGGTCGCTGGTTCGGACCGCGATTTACGTCCCGGGAGGTACGTATTCGAGCGGTTTTGTTGTTTACGCGGATCCGCGAGAGGCCGCTGTGCGCACCCGCGCCGTTCTTGTGCGAAAAGCCGCCGGATCAGAAAAAAAAAAAAAGCAAAAGCCCTCGTCTTCGATTTCGACCGCGTTTTCGGATCCCGCCGCGTTCTCGCCCTTATTTTCCGGATTCCATTTTCGTCTTACCTGATTTCCGGAACCCGCTGTTCCCCGGACTCGATCCCGGTCGTCGTCCACCGCGGCCGGCTCCGGCTCCTCCTCCTCCGGGGCCTCCGCTCCACCGCAGCTCTCCACTCGGAGGTGAGCCGTCGGCCGGCGAGCGTGAAGAGGAGGGGCGGAGCGGTGCCACACCGCCCCGCAGCGTTCGCTCGAAAAAAACCAAACGCGGCCTTTACGTACCTCCGACCACGTAAATCGCGGCCTCCAGAAACGTCCGCGGGGCTATGTTTCCAGAATGAGCTTGGGTTGAATGAACTGGGTAGGCTAAATTGTCAATAGTGTATGAGTGTGAACGTTCATTACAGGACCTGTCATTGCGATCAACTCCTCTCTGTGTCTCAAGTTCACCGATGTATGTGGCGAGCCACTGGGCAAACTAGTAACAGTGGAAAAGTCATCCATTTGGAGGTATTCGTTGTGCTGGTATTACAAATAGAAATAGAAGCCGTCGGCAGTATCATACCACCCTGTAGCAATAAATTTAAATAAGAAATGCCAACATAGGCTCATTCTGTAAACATAGCACTACATACAGTTCTGGAGATCACGTATTACGTAGCCAGAAGTACGTATGGCTGCATTTCATTTTTAAAAACAAACTCTACGTTGGGTATGATGTCGTTCATTTTCGTGCTTACCAGCTGACCGTTTACCTCCTTATGGACGGCTTTCCTGATGCTACCAGTGTGTCCAGTAGCTTGCCATGTATGTCGGCGGACTTGAGATGCAGGGAAGAGTTGACCACAATGACAGGGTTTGAGTCCGAGGAAGAACGGTTCCAGAAAGCAGATAAAACAAAATAAAAAAATAAATAAATAGCAGTGTGAGAATGTGTGTGAGGGCTTTTCTTTTTCTGGATTGCTTTTTAAAACTGTAGGTTAGGTTTAGGGAAGGAGTGATCAGGTTAATCTGTGATTTTTAGAACACTATCGGTTGGGTTTAGGGAAGGCGGTGGGCGCTGGTCCAATTAGTGCTTTTGAAAACACTATTGGTTGGGTTTAGGGAAGGAGGTGGGTGGGTCAGTCGAACGGTCAGTCAGTCAGTCAGTCAGTCGACAGCAGCCTCTGGTGGATTTAAACGAGAACAGCAGGTGCAAATGGCACTCGCAAGAGAATTTTGAGATCTGAAAAAGCATACACAGCGCCCTCTTGTGGATTCAAGAAAACAAAAGCTGCAAAAAACTTACCTCCTGGGAAATACACTGCAAAAAAAGCTTTTCTTACTTAGATTTTTTGTCTAGTTTTGAGTCCAAATATCTCACAATTCTTAAATCAAGAAGAATTTTCTAGACAAGCAAAACATATTGCCTTGTTTTCAGCAATAATATGCCAAAATTAAGTGAGTTTTTCTTAACACAAGCAAAATAATCTGCCAATGGGGTCAGCAAAATAATCTTGTTTTTCCTTTTGACATAAGATTATTTTGCTTACCCCATTGGCAGATTATTTTGCTTGTTTTAAGTAAAAACTTACTTTATTTTGGCATATTATTGCTGAAAACAAGACAATATGTTTTGCTTGTCTAGAAAATTCTTCTTGATTTAAGAATTGTGAGATATTTGGACTAGAAACAAGACAAAAAATCTAAGTAAGAAAAGCTTTTTTTGCAGTGTATTTTATTTGGCGCTCTCCAGAAATGTATATGGGGCTACATTTTCACAATGAGCCTGTGTTGCTTTTCTTTATGAATACAAAAATACTGTATTTAGACCCCATTTCACGCATATTTTCATCTTATCATCATATAGCACAGCTCTAAAGAGACTTGCTCTGTGGAAAAACACTGAGGCATTATTAGCATAACAGTTTAACCTTCAGTGAAGCTGCTTTGAAACATGATTGTGAAGAGTTATAAAATAAGTTGGTCTGTTACACAGTCTCCAACAGCAGCAGGTTTATTAGAGCCTCCATATTCTATTATCTTTTCCAGCAGATGAAAGCAGACGCTCTGCAAATTACCATTGATTATTTTATTGTAAACACTGTTCGTCTGACACTGAGCAGAAATGATGTAGACCGCCACAAAAACCAGCATTCAACCACCATAAACTGATGCTTTCATTTCCTGCTCTAATAAACCGCTCTCTCTCTCTCTCTCTCTGTGTGTGTGTGTGTGTGTTCATTACCAACAAAAACAAAAATTACAGCCTTCAGTGCTCAAATATAAACAAATCTACAGTGGGTGCGGAAAGTATTCAGATGCCTTTAAATTGTTCACTCTGTTATATTGAAGCCATTTGCTAAAACCATTTTAGTTCATTTTGTCCGTCATTATTGTACACACAGCTCTCCATATTGACAGAAAAACACAGAATCGATGTGATCCAAGAACTCTGAAGAAATAATGCCAACCACAGAGCACTTCTAGAGCAGGTCACATTGTGCCCCCGTGTCCTAACAACACGCTTTGTGATGAGATTTGCAGTGATGAGCAGTTTGGCTGTTTGCACCAGATGAATCACGACAGAATTGTGCATACAGCCAATCAGAAGCACAGAATAGTGCCACAGCGGAATGAACCGCCAACTTATCCAGCAAGTTTTTACACAGCGGATACCCTTCCAGAAGCAACACATCTCTGGGAAACATCCACACACACACTCATACACTACGGACAACTTAGCCTAACCAATTCACCTGTACTGCATGTGTTAGGACTGTGGGGGAAACCGGAGCACCTGGAGGAAACCCACGCGAAGGCAGGGAGAACATGCCAACTCCACACAGAAACGCCAATTCAGCCGAAGTTTAAACCAGCAACCTTCTTGCTGTGAGGCGACAGCACTACCTACTGCGCCACTGCATCGCCCCGGGTAATGTTTATAATCTAATTAATACATATTAAACCTTTTTACCATTATAAAATTTAAATGCTGAATCACTGATATGTGTTGGCTTGCACCAGTTAGTAAACGGTTCAAATCAGCCTTTAGGCTCAATAGTCAGGCACACTTATGTCAATCTGGCAACCTGTGTTGCGTGGACTCATCAGAGGAGGAGCTGAGTGAAAATGTGTTTTGATCCAGGAGTGCAATACCTAATTTAACCACTGGGTGTCAAACGTGCATATGCATTAGTAAATGTTGAAGTATGATTTATAAATGCTCTACAGCAGTGGTTCTCAAACTCTGCTACATGTACCACTAGTCGTATGTGGGCTTCCTTCTAGTGGTACGCAGAGGAATACTGAATAATGAAAGAAAAAAACGAATACACTTTTAACCCTTTGACTTGAACGATTGCACTTATGGGATCCCTAAAGCGCACGGTCACATCGGTGTGCTTATGTTTATGTAAGTTATCCTGTCATCAGATGCTGAAGATCACAAGGTCACAACTAATGCGCTCTGCGCTGGACTATAGATCGGCTTTGATCTGATCTTTTGAACCGCCTATTTAAGTTCCTCAAAATAACAACGTGCCAGCAATGCGCCTTAACACACCTCCTTTTTTAGACCAGAACGCCTATGGGCGCACATATGGGCGCAAATGCATTTGCTATTTAAACAGCGTGGTGCAAAACGTCAAAACGACTCTAGCGCCAAGCAATTGCGTCTCTCCTTGCGCCGGGTGTATGATAGGGCCCATATTTTCAGAGATAATGAGTCAAAATTAAATGAGTTTTTCCTTAAAAGACGCACAGTAATTGCTGATGTGGGGAGCGAAATGATCTTGTTCTTCTTTTTGACGTATGATTATTTAGCTTGTTTTCCAAAAGCACAATCTCCAGAGTAAAGGTCAGTGTAACCTTGCCGCTGAAGCTTGTGATCAAATATTAGGCCTACAAACCATTCTGTTGCAATATGACAGCAGAAATCCCTTCCTGCGCCGGGTTTAGTGCTGGACTCAGATATAATGACAAACGCTGAACAAAAATAGATGATACAAAATTTCTGCTGCTTCTGAAGCAAAAACTGCACTAACATATACTGAAGTACTGCATGCAGAGCACATCCGACCGGATGTGATGTATTCCAGTATTGTTCAAGCAGGTCCGTGTGTGCAAGATGAGAAATAGGACTTTATTTGGTTATTTTTTTTAATCAGAAAAAGTCTATGTTAAAAAATAAACACGTCTATTCATAAATGTAAGTAATAAAGTAATAAAAATATAATGTTTTATGTTGTCTCCACATTCCCTCCAATATTTTTAGCGGTCTGACTTTCTAGTATTCATTCATTCATTCAACCACGGAGAATTGCTTTTGCACTCCTTTATTAACAGCTCTCCCATGGTGAATTTCAGAACTGAAAATTCTGTGCGACTGCCACAAGGGGGCGTATTCTGACAGTCGTGTCCAAATGTCGTGTGCAGTGGAAAGGCGGCTTCAGGGTTATACAATGAGTCAACACAAAATACAGGTGTGAGTCTCATCTCACACTCAATACACTACAATTACTATGGTATAAATATAGCACTACACCATACAGAAGAGAGAGAGATCGACTTAGAATCTAATTTACCAGTTTTGATCAGCGGAGTTTTTCTCCTCTAAGAGCTGATTATGCAGTCTCTGTCGCCATCTTGTGGCGGAACGTCAACCCTCTTTGCTCTGCTCAGTATGACAGGCTAATGACCGCCGATGTTCTGTCTCTCAGAAATTATAAATATTCAAAATAGACACAAGCCTTATGAATAAACTGCATAGTTGCAATCTAAAAAGCCTCAAAAGTCATTATGTTGTCCAACAGCAGCAATATTTGTCAAACTATAGTGTCCTCTGCTTGTTGCTGTATGTGGGCGGAGTAATACACAAGGGTGAAGAGGCTGGACGAGTGCTGTTATTTGCAGAATATCACACGGCTATCAACCAATCAGATTTGAGAACCAGACAAAACTTTTGTAGAAATATATATATATATACATACATTTTTTTTACATTATTAAATTAAATTAAAGTAAAATGACACTTTTTTTAACCCAGGAGATTGGTTTGTTCACATTTGACCCAACAATAACTTTGCATTGTTGTTGTTTTCCCTCAGGTATGCTGTACAGGGTTAATCTGCTCAGTTGTGTGAGTGTTGTCTGGAGGTTTGCACACATCACTAATGTAATGTTTCCTGCTGACACATAATTAGGTTGAAACCCCAGGCTGCTCATTATCCCATTACAGCTGTGAATCTCAACACACACACTCACACACACTCTCTATAATAGCCTGTCAGCACTTCTGATTGTGTTTGAGAGACGTCAGTGTCACTTGTTCTGCGTCCTACACACACACACATTTGTTTTGACTGCAATCATATTTGCACGATCTGAAAGCGTCTGCTTCCCTTTTCATCATGTTTATTTCCCAGTGTAATTGCAATGCAGCGGTTGTGTCTCCGCATGAATTACACAAGATACAAATTCACTTCGTTGAATACACTTTCGTTTATGGGCAATTCCTAAACTACCTGCACTTTTAGCCTTGTGAATTAAAAAAACTTGTTTAAAATGAACGTAACAGTCTCATAAGTTTCAACCATTTGTCTAGTTTTAAGATCTGTAAGAGGACAAACTTAGATAAGAAGAGAAACATTTTGTCCATCAGGAACTGAACAAATGTCACATCTCAATATACAGCTCATTTTAAGAGGAAATAAATGATGGCAGTCGAATGTTGTCTAAGATCATTTTTGTATCCAGTTTAACCAATCTTTCCACAATATATATCATATCTATACATTTGTCAATGAAATAACAGAGTTGTATGCTGGTAATCAATACTCATCTCCTCTATTGTGAAAGTTTGACAAATTATCACTAAAACAAATAATTTTGTGTAGAAAATAGATGCTGTCAGCGGCCCAATTAAAGCAACCGTGAGTCTAAACGGCATTAATCAGATGATAATGACTGCTGAAAACGCCTGCGTTGCGCAATAATCAGACTCTAGGTTCTCAATTCACGTGCAATCAAGCTGGACTGATTGCTGATTCACTGAAGACATTTTCAACCACTCTGTCTGAGGCATCTTCACCTGTGTGCGTGTGTGTGCATGTGTGTGTGTGTTTGTGTGTCAGCCAGTCGCCACGGCAACAGCTTAATGCCTTATGCTTTTAGACTGACAAGGATGAGAAAGCAATGCTGTCTGTTATTGTGAGCTTCCAGATGAATTCTGACTATCAGTAAAATAAGTACATGAATACATAAATAAATAAATAAATTAATAAATAAATAAATAAATAAATAAATAAATAAATAAACAAACAAACAATTGATTGATAAATAGATAAATAGATAAAAAAATAAAAATAAAAATAAATGATGAATAAATAATAAATAATAAATAAACAATAAATTAATAAAATAATAAAATAATAAATAAATAAATAAATAAAAATAAACAAGGAATAAATAAAAAATAAAAAATAAAGAAATAAATAATAAAGAAAGAAAAACATAATAAATAAATAAATAAATGAATAAATAAAATAAATAAATAAATAAAAATGCTAGCTAAAACATATAAATATATAATAAAACAAAATATGCTACCAAATAAATAAATAGATAAATAAATAAATAAATAAATAAATAAAAAATTGATTGATAAATAGATAAATAGATAAATAAATAAATACATAAATATTTAATGAATAAATAAATAAATAAATAAAGAATAAATAAATAAATAAATAAACAAATAATTGATTGATAAATAAAAAAAATAAAAAAAAAATTAAAAATTAAAAAATAAATAAATAAATGATTGATTGATTGATTGATAAATAAATAAATAAATAAATAAATAAATAAATATGGGGTGGGGGTGGCGTGCGTACTCAAGAGCGGTGTTGTCGCGCGCCTATTTAAGGGCGGTAGGGGGGAGGGGGGGGGTGTCGCGGGGGCACTTTTGATCATTTTGGAAGGGCACTTTCTATCTAAGACTAAAAAGGGCATGTGCACTGCACAGGTTGAGCCCTATGTGTGCACGTGCCCGGTCTAAAGTGCTACACGCGAACACAACAAAAGATAAACAAACAAATAAACACCCTAAACACACAAAATGAAATCCCAAAAGCCAAACTATTTGAATAAGTGAGTTAATTACTGGAGATTCCCTCTGAATCAATCATTTGAATGAGTGACTTCCTTAATGAAGACTCACTCTGAACAAATCATTTAAATTAGTGAGTTGATTACGAGAGATTCCCTTTGAATGAATCATTTGAATCAGTGAGTTGTTTATCAGACTTACTCTGAGTTAATTTTTGAATCATTGGGTTGTTTACTGAAGACTCATTCTGAACAAATCATTTAAATCATTGAGTTCTGCTGACCACTTCCATCCACTGAGTGTCAAACTTTCCAGAGAAACATCTGTGTTGATATTACAACACTGGCTCATTGTGAAAATGAACCCCGTATAGATTTCTGGAGAGCGTGAATTATGTAGCTAGAGCTACGTATGGCTGCATTTTTTCTTTAGAACAGCTGCAGGGCACCGACAGCTTCTGTTTCTTTATCAGAGACACACTCTGAAGGAATCATTTGAATCAGTGAGTTGTTTACTGGAGTTGCTCTAGATGACTCAATTGAATCAGCGAGTTACTGTAGACTCACTCTCACCCAAAGCATTGTGTCAGATGGGAAATGTTGTTGTGCTGATTGTAACAGGCCTCAGCCCTCTGTCAGTCCGTCATCACAATGCTTCAGTTTTATTTTTCTTCCACTATTATTCCCTCCAGAACTGAGTTTAGCTCCAACTTGCTTCAACACACCTGCTGGGAGTTTCTAGTACACCTAGTAAGAGCTTGATTAGCTGCTTTAGGTGTGTTTGATTAGGGTTGGAGCTAAACTCTCCAGGACACTGGCCCTCCAGAACCAAGTGTGGACATCCCCTGGTCCAGAGCATCTGTCAGCGCTCCTGAAGAGCGTCTCCACATTTCTCTGTCTGATATTTCCTCCAGTTTATCAGCAGGTATTGGTCTCTTCTCTTCTGTTTCTCATTGGAGGGACACGCTGCTTTATTCACTAATGCTTTGTGCCATATTCCAGTTTCACATGGATGGAAACACAGCTACAGACAGGGTCTGAACATTGAAGGCTTTCAGCAGATTCAGTGTTTCTCTCTCTCTTTGTGTGTGTGTGTGTGTGTGTGTGTGTGTGTGTGTGTGTGTGTGTGTGTGTGTGTGTGTGTGTGAAGGAGCAGTGAATCGCCTCCAGCCCTTGTTTGAAGTGGTTTGGAGCCGAGGCCTGCAGGAGGAATAAATCAATGCATTGGCGGTAATGAATTATTTCCCTCCCGCGGCCCAAGAGGAGTCTGAGATAAAAGCGTCCCCATGCTGATCTGCAAACAGCCGCGAGCCGCTGCGCAATGACACACACACACACACACACACACACACACACACACACACACCTCAGCATCATTTGACTAAGCGCTCTGCTGTGCTTACATGCACAATAATAAAGCAGTCATAATCAGAGTGTGGGAGAATCTGAGGAATCAATGAGACTCCGCTTTGATCTGATGCAGATGGAGAAACCCTTCACATGCAAAACTCAACATCACCACGCTGGATCTGCTTCATATTGATCATCGCAGATTACAGGTTTTGACTCTGTTATATCCAGGGTTCATACACATTTTTACTACAGAAACTCTTGACTTTTCCAGGACTTTCAAGTCAATTTTTGTGACCTAATGTTAATGTCTATATGCGTGGTAAATGATAAGAAACGTTTACATTTACTACAGCATATAATAAAAACACGCGATACTATTTTCAATCAATTTTATATCTAGGGCTATGCAGTGGCGCAGTATGTAGTGCTGTCGCCTCACAGCAAGAAGGTCGCTGGTTCGAGTCCCGGCTGGGTCAGTTGGTGTTTCTGTGTGGAGTTTGCATGTTCTCCCCGTGTTGGCGCGGGTTTCCTCCGGGTGCTCCGGTTTCCCCACACAGTCCAAACACATGTGGTACAGGGGAATTGGGTAAGTTAAATTGTTTGTAGTGTTACTGTGTGTGAGTGTGTGTGTGTGTGTTTGTGTGTGTGTGTGTGAATGAGTGTGTATGGGTGTTTTCCAGTGATGGGTTGCGGCTGGAAGGGCATACGCTGCGTAAAAAACATGCTGGATGAGTTGGCGGTTCATTCCGCTGTGGCTACCCCAGATTAATAAAGCGACTAAACCTCAATGAAAATGAATAAATGAAATAAAATAGATGATGCTTCCACATTACTTACAACATGAGAGCATATTTTTGGCCAAGAAAAGAAAAGAAGTAAAAACAATAATATTTTCTTGTCCCTGATATTTGTCAAACTAATTTTAGATAATATTAATAGTTGGTTGAAGTGAAGTTTAATTTTAAACTAATTTCCAGAGGAGCATGTGCGCATGATTGACCCAGCTGGTGCACATTATCTAGTCATGATCCTCCAATCAAAGGATCCCAAGTCACCATATATATATCCTCATGTCCTTTCTACAACTATCTTCATCTGGAAGAACCCTCATCCTCCCCTTCTTCCTCCTTTATCCAGAATGGGCGGCACGGTGGCTCAGTGACTAGCACTGTTGCCTAACAGCAAGAATACCTATTCTCCCCGTGTCCGCGTGGGTTTCCTCCGGTTTCCTCCCACCATCCAAATGTGCTCTATATTATAGATAAAATAAGCCTAAACCTTTTTTATAATGTCTTACTCTCAGGAAGTTCGACTTGGCCTCAGCAGCGGGGGAGTTTGAGATCAACCTGAGCTCAATCTCCCCTAGCCCTGCAAAAGGGGGGGGGAGCCCTGGGCTCGAGGATCCCTTAAGCTCAGGGCTCTCTCATGGGACAGCATGCCAAACAAGCTATGTATAAATCATGAGCTAAGTGTGAACTCTTGAACTAGAAATAGCAGGTAAAACTACTTCTATTATAAAGCTGTGATCACACTGCACTTTTCGCTCCATAGACTTCCATTCATATGCGAATGCGGCAGACCAGAAACACAAGCACGTGCGACAAGTTTCGCATTTCACTGCATTCGAAAGTTTAAGCTTGGTGAATTCTTACCTGCGAAATCGCATCAGGTGCTTGCGTGAGACCAATAAAAGATCATTTAAAATAAGAAAATTTAAATATGGAGCAATGAATCACTTTTATTAATGTCTAATCGTATTGTTTAACCCCGCCTCTTTTCACAACGCCGAACGACAGAATTTTGCAAGCACAAGCTCTAGTGTGATCACAGCTTAAATCGCTTTGGACAAAAACGTCAGCTAAATGACTGAACGTGAACGATATTTCCATGACTTTTCCAAAACCTTGTGGGTTTTTCTGTTTTTCCAAAACTTTTCCAGGCCTGTAAAACGCCATGACAAACCTCCATGACTTTTCCAGGTTTTTCCAGGACCGTATGAATCCTGAATATATTTTTACATAATAATAATATTACGTGGCACGTTCGCCTCACAGCAAGAAGGTCACAGGTTGGAGCCTCGGCTGGGTCAGTTGGTGTTTCTGTGTGGAGTTTGCATGTTCTCCCCATGTTTGCATGGGTTTCCACAGTCCAAACACATGCACATTGGGGGAATTGGGTAGGGTACATTGCCCATAGTGTATGTGTGTGAATGTAAGAGTGTATGGGTGTTTCCCTGTGATGGGTTGCAGCTGGAAGGGCATCCACTGTGTAAAACATATGCTGAATAAGTTGGCGGTTCATTCCACTGTGGCGACCCCTGATTAATAAAGGGACCAAGCTGAAAAGAATGAATGAATGAAATAATATTTTTGGGGCAGCACGGTGGCCTAATGGGTAGAACAATTGCCTCACAATAAGAAGGTCGCTGATTCGAGTCCTGGCTGGGTCAGTTGGTGTTTCTGTGTGGAGTTTGCATGTGCTCTCCATGTTGGCGTAGGTTTCCTCCGGGTGCTCCGGTTTCCCCCACAGTCCAAAGACTTGCGCGATAGGGGAATTGGCTGTGCTAAATTGGCTGTAGTCTACTGTATGTGAATGTGTGCAAGAGTCTATGGGTGTTTCCCAGAGTTGTGTAGGGGCTGGAAGTGCATTCGCTGTGTAAAACATGTGCTGGATAAGTTGGCGGTTCATTCCGCTGTGGCGACTCCTGATTAATAAAGGGGTTTTTCTTACCCTACTAGCAGATTATTTAGCTTGTTTTAAGAAAAACTCACTTAATTTTGACTCATTATTTCTGAAAACAGGACTAAATATATATCTAACTGTCAGGAAAAAGCTTCTTGATTTAAACATTTTTAGATATTTGGACTAGAAACAAGACAGAAGCTTTTTTTTCAGTGTATTGAATTAAAAACATTTGGTAATTTTACCAACCAGATACAACCCTGCCATTAAAGAGCGTCTGACAGCCTAGTGAATTAGCAGCGCTCCTCTCAACAACAACAACACATGATTGGGGGTTTGATTCACCAATGAATTCAAGCTGCCAGTTTACAGAGAGCCTGCAAAAATGTGCATTTATCAAGTGTTTTGCCAGGCCGTGAAACACATTAGGCTTTGGGAGAATTCCCAGACACACATTTACACCTCCTCCTCCTCTCACAAATGAGATCATAGCAGAGATTACGCTGGATCAGACTCGAGCGCAGGATTCACATGGTGGGACGCACGGCTGATTCTATGATGATTTTATTCCGGCTGACAGCTGGCTCCTCGCGTTGAGCCACAATGGATGCAGGACAGGAAATGACAACATCGGGAATGACAGCGGAGGCCTGCGCCCATCTGTTATCAGGAGAAAAGGGCATTAAAACTTAAAAGCCGCTTCAAGAAACGCGCTGTAATTAATTAAACATGCACAACAGGCATCCTTAGTTTCCACGGAAACTGTCCAGGTGCAATTAGTCACCGAGGCTGATTTGGGTAAACAGCGGCTTCAAAAGAACAAGAACTTTATGTGCCTGCCAACGAGAATGCAAATGTGTTTGACTCGACAAATGTGTCCACACACACACACACACACACACACACACACACACACACACACACACACACACACACACACACACACACACACACACACACACACACACACACACACACACACACACACACACACACAAATTGCAAAACTGCAAGACCAATGTGGGCTGCACGGTGGTGCAGTGGATAGCACGTTCATCTCACAGCAAGAAGGTCGCTGGTTCGAGCCTCGGCTGGGCTCCGGTTTCCCCAAACCCGTGGAACCTAGGCTAAATTGTCCGTAGTGTGAGTGTGCATGAATGTTTCCCAGTGATGGGTTGCAGCTGGAAGTGCATCTGCTGCATAAAACATATGCTGGATAAGTTGGCGGTTCATTCCGCTGTGGCGACCGCAGAGTCATTCGAGTTCAGTCTTACGAAAAAATATGATTTTAAAAAGGAGGCGTGGCACCTAACCCCACCCCTAACGCTAACTGTGATTGGGTTATGAGCAAATCGTAATAAATTGTACGAATTAGATTGTATGAATTCATTCGTATTAGCCACTGAAGCAAAACGTTACGAATTGCCTTGAGATTGTGTTGGTAAAACATATGCTGGATAAGTTGTCGGTTCATTCCACTGTGGCAACCCCAGATTAATAAGGGGACTAGGCAGAAAAAGAAAATGAATGAATGATTATTAATCCGGGGTCACCACAGCGGAATGAATCGCCAACTTATTCAGCAAGTTTTTACGCAGCGGATGCCCTTCCAGCCGCAACCCATCTCTGGGAAACATCCACACACATTCACACACACACTCATACACTATGGACAATTTAGCCTACCCAATTCACCTGTACCGCATGTCTTTGGACTGTGGGGGAAACCGGAGCACCCGGAGGAAACCCACGCGAAGGCAGGGAGAACATGCAAACTCCACACAGAAACACCAACTGAGCTGAGGTTCGAACCAGCGACCTTCTTGCTGTGAGGCGACCTACTTCACCACTGCCTCGCCTATGAATGAATGAATGAATGAACAATAGATTTTTCCAGTATCGTGCAGCCCTAGGCCAGCGTGATCTGAACCGTGGGAATTGTGATCCATTACAGCTCCAGTATTCAGTCTCTTATGATGTTCCGCTTCAGGAGATGCTGACAGCGAGACATCGGACACGTTTGATTAACTCCTGTTTAATTCAGTCATTCAGCCCAGGTAGACCTGCGACCCCTCTGATATGCAGGACCTGCAGACGGAGACACACACACACTCCTCCAGCAATTAGAGCCAGCAGCTCTTGATCTCTGCTGTTTCCTTCAGTCAGACTGTGAGCTGTAATCATCGATCGCTCAGGCTTCGGCTGGTTAATTTCAGCAGCTGCAGATATTGCCTTGTGGAGATGTTTATAATCTCTGTGTCTGCCGTACGCTTTATCATAAGCTGTGTTTGCATCCAAAGATGTGAATTAGACTTATGTGCAAACCTGGGAGCGCAGACAGATGCTTAAGACAGTTCTGGAGGGAGTAATAATAGAGGAAGAGTAATACTGAAGCACTGTGATGGCGGACTGACGGAGAGCTGAGGCCTTTTACCATCAGCACAACAACATTTCACATCAGACACAATATATAAGTGTGTGTGTACTGTATGTGTTTGTGAGTGTGCGCATGAATATGTAAGTGTGAGCATGCATTATTTAAGTGTGTGCAGGCATACCTAATTGCGTGTGTGAGTGTATGTGTATGTCTGTGTGTGCATAAATTTGAGAGTGTGTGCGTGTTTGTGTGTGCGGATGTGTTAGTGTATGCATGTTTGTGCATGTGTGTGCATTTTTTCGTAAATGTGTGTTTGTGAGTGTGTGCAGAAGTTTGCACATGTGTGTGTGTGTGTTTGTGTGTATGTGTTTGTGAGAGTGTGCAGAAGTTTGCACATGTGTGTGTGTGTGTGTTTGTGTGTATGTGTTTGTGAGTGTGTGCAGAAGTTTGCACATGTGTGTGTGCATTTGTTTGTGAATGTGTGTTTGTGAGAGTGTGCAGAAGTTTGCACATGTGTGTGTGTGTGTTTGTGTGTATGTGTTTGTGAGTGTGTGCATGAATTTGCAAGCGTGAGTATGCATAATTTAAGTGTGTGCATGCATACATATGTGTTTGTGTGTTTGTGAGTGTGTCCGAGCATGTGTGTGTGCATGTCTGTGCGTTTGTGAGTGTATACATGAATTTGAGAGTGTGTGCTTGTTTGTGTGTACAGTATGTGTGCTCGTTTGTGAGTGTGGTTGTATGGGGATGTGTGAGTGTGTGCATGTTTGTGCATGTATGTGTGTGTGTTTGTGTGCGTGCATGCATATGTGTGTATGGGTTGTGTGTGCACGTTTGTGTGTTTGTGTGTTTGCTTGTGTGTATGTGTATGTCTGTGTTTGTGTGTGTGCATGTATGTTTGTGCATTTGTTGGTATGTGCGTACATTTGCGAGTGTGTGCTTTCAAGCATGTGTGTGCGTTTGTGAGTGTGTGCATAGATTTGTGAGTGTGTATATGTATGTGAGAGTGTGTGTAAGTTTGTGTGTGTGTGCATGCGTTTGTGCGTGTGTGTGTGCATGTGTGTGCATTTGTTAGTGTGTGCGTGAATGTGTATGCGTGGGTGCGCACGTTTGTCAGTGTGTGTGTGTATGTATGTGCGTTTGTGAGTGTGATAAATTTGTAAGTGTGTGTGTATGTGCACGTGTGTGTATTTGTTAGTGTTTGCGTGTATGTGTATGCATGGGTGTGCGCATTTGTGAGTGTGTGGATGCATGTGTGTGTGTTTGTTCATGAGTTTTTTTGAGTGTATGTGTAAATTTGCAAGTGTGTGTGTGCATGCCCATGTGTTTGTATGTGTGTGCGTTTGGGAGTGTGTGTGAGTGTGTGCATGCATGCATGTGCATTTGTGTGTGTGCGTTTGTTTGTATGAGTGTGCGTTTGTGTAAATATGTGTGTGTGTGTGTGTACGCATATGTTTGTGTGTACAAATGCACATGTTTGTGTGTATGTGTGCGTGTTTAGGAGTGTCTATATTGTATAAAGGCGCTTGCCTCCAGTCTCCCTCTACACTATTATTCATTTTAATCCAGCTGGACGACTCTTAAATTCATCTGACGGCGTTTGATATTGATTTAAGCTGCAGTTATTTTTTTATTCACTTATTTTTTTTATTTTAAATAGCATGCCCTAAAGTGTCTGAGCCCACTCTTAAGTAGTTTTGAAGTCTAAACTATCAGCCATGCTGTGAAATGTTAATTCTTTCACAAATATTTCCAAAATAAGTGATGAAATAAAAAATAAATGATGCAGGGCATGGACAATTTCACAGTGCTACATTTTATTTTTTCTGGAGAAACTCTTATTATTTTTGTCTGTCTTTAATAAAAGCAGTTATTAAACTTTTTAATATGATTTTTAAGGTCAATATTATTGGCCCCTTCAGCAATATTAGTGTTGGATTGTCTCCAGAACAAACCACTGTTATACAATAACTTGCTTAATTACCCTAACTTTACCCTAATTAACCTAGGTAAGCAATTAAATGTCACTTTAAGCTGGACGCTAATACAGTATCTTGTAAAATATTATGTATTATCACCATGGAAATGACAATAACTGAGTTATCAGAAATTAATTACTAAAACTATTATCTCCTGTGATAGAAATCAGTGAGAAATATCTGAAAGCAATCCCAAATGTGCACTAATGCTGCCTCTATACTCTTTTAAAGTGTATTATTCCTGTAATATTACCTCTAGTCTCTGTTCACAGGGTGTTCTTCATTCAGAAGTGTGGCTGTGTCCTTCTGTATGTGTAATAAACTGATCTGTCTCCAAAAGTCCACCGTGTCCTCATATGATGTGTTTGTGCAAGAGCGCCCTGTACCTGACATGAGATCAGCTTCTCTACTTGCAGAGCACGATTTCTGCCGGTCTCACCAAGTCAAACTCAAGACTTTTAAAGACCTTTTTAAGAACTTTAAGAAGCAAATTTCAGACGTATACAGGGCTAAACGCTGGGGATTTTTTATTAATGGCATGGTTGGACTAAGAAATATGATTTTTACCTCATCAAAATAATTTTTATTTAGTAACACGTCACTGTTTTCCCTGAAAACATATTTCTAAATGTGCTGTTGACTTAAAAATAGTTAAATACTGTATAATAAAATAAAATTATGCAGGGAAACAGTATTGAACAGATGAAGAAAGGGGGGTGTAGTTGGGCAGTGAAAGCCCAGACAGCAGCTGAAATCTCTCAGTAGTTCTTCAGCAAGCCTCTGCCCTTCCTCAGTGTAAATGAAGATCAGCTGCTTCAGTCCAACATCTACATCAGCAGGAGGATGAAGATGAAGCCAGGGTGGACATTTCAGCAAGACGATGATCCAAAACACAGCCGAGGAGACTCTCAGATGCTTTCAGAGAAAGAAAATCAAGCTGTAGAATGGCCCAGCCAATCACCTGAGCTAAACCCAATAGAGAATACAGACTACAGCTCAGATTTGATAGACGAGACCCACAGAAGCACCAAGATTTTGACTCTCTGTTGAAGTCTGTGAGAAACTCACCCCTGAGCAGTGCATGGGGCTTCATTCTCCATATGAGGCATCTTTAAGCTGCCGACATTAATAATGCCAAAGTACTAAACACACTTCAGTAGTTCAGCTCTTTCTCCTTCTGTCATTCCAGTGTTATTACACACAACTCTTTAATCAGATCTTTTTTGTTTTGTTTTATATTCGTTTGTTTTGTTTGGGTTTTTACCAAAATCTGCTTCAATTCCATGTCATCAGCTCCTTTCCAGAGATCGCTGGTTCTCACACAAACACCAGGACTACACTTCCGCATTTCCCAGGACTACATTTTCATACATGCACTGCTCCCAGACACCCATGCTCATTCATCTGCTTGATTGCACTCACCAGCTGAACCTTGTCAGAGACTGATACAAACCATTCATAAGCCACTCTTTCACCCTTCCAGTTTGCCGAGTCTGTTTACTACTAAGTGATATTACTACGCGTATCTCCTTGTCTTGTTTTCTCCGTGTTTAGACCCTAGCCTTGTTTACCCTTGTTCTCTAGTTTAGCTGCCTGCCTTATGACCTATTGCCTGAATATTGATTACGATTTTGGATTTGCCTGCATATACCTGTTAACACCTGATTTGACCACTGCTTGCCTGACGCTGAATAAACCTGCATATTGGATCTTACCTTCAGTTGTCTTTGTCACTCCACCCCGATGTTACACTAATATTCCCAGGAAAAAACACATGACAACGTCTTCTATACTTATATAAAACTATAATAAGCTAAATTATGCACAACAGTCTGTCTAAAACACATGGAGAACTTTTAAAGAAATGTTATTTTAAGCAAGATAATTGCACCATTGCTAAACAGAGTTAAATATTTACTATTTATACTTTTGTTAAAGGTTGTATTGAGATGGATTATTGATGATTGGTCGACCAGATTGGGTAACTTTAGACAGAGGAAAATTAAGAGCTGTTTAAAATGATTTAACAACACAAAATCTCTCTAAATTTAAGACATGTTAAGGCCTACAATTTGGGTTTTGAAATTTAAGACATATTAATACCCCTCAGACACCCTGTACATATGATCATTGATTAACCCCCCCCCCCATGCTTTTTACTTTTGCTGTATTACTCACTGTCCTGAAAACTGAGACTTTTGGTGAGGCTTATGTTTAATATTTGGTGAAATCCATAACTGTCAGATTTACTTCAAGATATAATCTCTAGGGATGAACATTATCTGTGCTTTATTAATCCTCACGTTGGAATAAATTTAACTAAAGTCTACATTTAAAAGCGAGCTTCTTTGATACCAAAGAGTCTAAGGACTTTCCCATCAGCTCCACATCTCATGCAATCCTTAGAAATGCAATCCCATAGTGCATCATGATGAGTTTAGTGAACAGGACTTTTTAAAACTGCACTATAGAGACCGGTATTAAAGGACAGTCTGGATTGAAAATATTATTAAATATTAAGTCTCTTCCTCCTGAATTACACATTCAGCTTCAACCATCATCAAGTAATTAAGTCTAATTTTCATCTTTTTTTGTGAGTTTACTCTATTAGGATAAATAAACATCTGCATGAACAACTATTATCTGTATTATATGTAATTTTGTTTATAAAAAAATAAATAAAATAAGGTGTGTTTCTACACTCTGGTTAACTCTGTTACATTGGTTATAAAGAGGCAGAACAATCTGCAAAGCACTGAGAGAAAAGCATGTGCCTTGCCCCAAGTGATGTCACTTAAACTCTGGTGGTAAACTCTGGAGGACATTGAGCTGTGTCTGTAATACTGACAACAGTATTGGGGATCCACATGGTCAAGATGGTCAAGAACAGGGACAAACAGGAGCATGTAGGTCATCCAAAGCATAGTAAGAAACAGGCGAATGGTCAGGACAGGTGGTGAGACAACAAAAACAATAAACAAAGCAAAGGGTCAAAACACGGCAAGATAAACAAGGACAAACGCTTCGTAATGCTACACCGGGTAAAGCAAGATTCAGCAATGTGTATGTAAAAGTGAGGTGTATAAACGGTCCATGAAATCAGTGAAGATGAGCTACAGCTGTGTGTGTGTGTGTGTGTGTGTGTGTGTGTACTATAGTACAGTGTATTACACTGTACATGTTATAGTATTTACGACATTGTAAAGGAATACTGCAGTGTCCTTTAGAGTTAACTACAGTGAACTGGCAAACTGTAATAAATACAGTAGTACACTTTAGTTTTTACTACAGTAAACTGTGGTGTATTGTATAATGATATACCCTATAGTTGTTGAAAACTACAGTGTTGGGTTGTTTGTTAATACTACTGCTAATATTACTGTAGTGTTAATATTACTGTGTTCCCATAGTAACTGTAGAATCTCCGAAACCCATCATATACTGTAGTTGTTGTGTTACCATAGCAACTGTAGAATCCCCACAACACATCATATACTGTAGTTGTTGTGTTAGAATAGCAACTGTAGATTCGCCACAACAGATCTATCACTGTAGTTGTTGTGTTACCATAGCAACTTCAGAATTACCAAAACACATCATATACTGTAGTTGTTGTTACCATAGCATCTGTAGAATTCCCACAAAATATCAATTACCATAGTTGTTGTTACCATAGCAACTGTAGAATCACCACAACGCATCATGTACTGTAGTTGTTGTGTTACCATATTAACTGTAGAATCACCACAACACATTATATACTGTCCTTGTTACGTTATCATAGCAACTGTAGAATCACCACGACGCATTATGTACTGTAGTTGTTGCGTTACCATAACAACTGTAGAATCACCACAACACATACTGAAGTTGTTGCATTACCATAGCAACTGTAGAATCACCACAACACATATAATGTAGTTGTTGTGTTACCATAGCAACTGTAGAATCACCACAACACATCATATACTATAGTTGCTGTGTTGCCATAGCAACTGTAGAATCACCACAACACATCATATAATGTAGTTGTTGCGTTACCATAGCAACTGTAGAATCACCACTACACATCATATACTATAGTTGCTGTGTTGCCATAGCAACTGTAGAATCACCACAACACATCATATACTGAAGTTGTTGCGTTAACATAGCAACTGTAGAATCACCACAACACATCATATACTAACGTTGTTGCGTTAACATAGCAACTGTAGAATCACCACAACACATCATATACTAAAGTTGTTGCGTTACCATAGCAACTGTAGAATCACCACAACATATCATATAATGTAGTTGTTGCGTTACCATAGCAACTGTAGAATCACCACTACACATCATATACTATAGTTGCTGTGTTGCCATAGCAACTGTAGAATCACCACAACACATCATATAATGTAGTTGTTGCGTTACCATAGCAACTGTAGAATCACCACTACACATCATATACTATAGTTGCTGTGTTGCTATAGCAACTGTTGAATCACCACAACAGATTAACTGAAGTGTTTTCCTATAGAATGGTTGAAAAACACTCCACTATTTACTATAAATGACAGAGGTGCAGTGTACAGTACAGTATAGTTGATAAAACTGCAGTATTTTTCTCCGGTGGGATGATGAAGCATGGAAATGATTTTGTCACACAAAACACTTACATTTCGCTCTACAAACTGAACTGTGTTGAGCAAACACAGAGGCCTGTCCTCAGGGATTGTCTGCTCATATGGAAGTCAATTTCAGCAGCGATGCATTTCTTCCCTGAAATATTCTCCCTCATTCCTGACAAACATCCAGCAAACCCCACGGCAGCAGCACACACTTCACCTTGAGGAGGACTGGACCAGCGCAGTGTTTCATCACACCGGCAGCCGACTCTACAGTGGTCAGTTGAACACAATACTAAAGCGACTGTATAATGACCACGAGCCGCCCGCTAAAGGCCGTCATTAGCCAGTTTAATGACTGCTGCTGGGTAATGGAGCTGTGATTGTGAATCCTAAAGTAAGGGTCACTCTAATGTTTGATTGATCTCCTCATGGACTGCATGTGTAATGTTGGTTGGTCATTTGCAAATCTGCACTATCCCTTAATCCTCAAGCATCCATTGTACTGCAGCGCTGAATCTTTCCACAGTGGACATTTCTCAAGTCCTCTGGTTTCAATCATTCTTCTCTTTACATGCTGAACATGATGAACGAACGACTCAGCAACTAGAAGACTTGCTGAGCTAATCATGAGTGCTAGACAAAAGACTCCGGTGAACAAGCAATAATTATTTACTCTTTCTGAGAGAAGTCAAGTTTGCACTTGTTTACAGTGTGATCAACATTTGGGCTGGTTGTAAATGTGTTGGGCAGCAACTCAGGACATTTTAATGATGTTTTGGCAACTTAAGCGAAATAACCGAAATGACAGTGGGCGGGGAGAACCAGCTCATTTGCATTTAAAGGCACAGGCGCAAAACACCTCAAATTCACTCTGACCCCAAATTTGACATTGTCAGCAGCGCATAATACATGATCTGAAGAGTATTTTGAGCTGAAACTTCACAGACACATTCTGGAGACACCACGGTCTCCTTTTACATCTTGCAGAAAGGGGCCAATAGGAGCCCTTTAAATGACTACAGTGAGTGCATTTATGCGGTGTGTGGTAACGCATCACAGGAGATGATCTCTGGTTGCCAGCTCATCACTCTTTCCAGCCAAAATCACTCATTTCTCATCACTGCACCATGATTAGCATTCACTGGGCCAGAGGATCAGGTGTCGCTTCACTGCAGATGAGAGTCCGTAATGAAGCCTGCCTCAATGAAGTCCAGAAATCTGCAGACTGGACGTAGAAGCCTGCGTTTAAACTGGCACTAAAATAAGATGGTAACTTCTGACACAGATTGAAATGTGCTGTCAGAGTTCCCACATCTAGCACACCATATTAAAGGGATAGTTCACACAAAATACACATTTCCTTACTGTTTACTCTCAACAATGTAGTTTGCAAGCGACCAAAATTTTGTCTAGTCAGCATCTAAAGACAACGTTATTTTGATGTCCAATACTGACGTTGATATTTGGTTGATTTTAGGTTGTTAGAAAAAGAGAACCAAAATCCAACGTCGAGCCAACATCTTAAACCAACGTCACATTGACGTCAAATACTGACATTTATCCGTCAGGTATGGCAACTAAAATCAACATCTGATAGACATCATAGTGGTAACGTCCCCACAACGTCAAGCTTTAACATCATTAGACGTTGATATTTGATTGATTTTAGGTTGGATGTTGAACATTGCCTACGTCCTGACATTGAGTTCACACCAGATTTTCGTTTCCTCTATTTTGGGGTACAACTCCAATCTGATGTGCCTGCAGGGTGTTTAAAGCCATTTCGGTCATCATACAGTGAACATCCGTCATCTTTACATCGGTGACCTGCATGTTTAATGCTTTCAAACAGTTTGCTTCAATTATAAATCGCAAATGTCTTGAGGTATATCATTATTATGCGATTTTGCTTCTATGTGTGATTTGATTGGACAGGAATCACAGGTCTGATTTTTCCAACCCGGGCTCATTGTGGAAACGTAGCCCCGCAGACGTTTCTGCAGACCGCGAAATATGTCCCAGGAGGTATGTATTCAAGCAGTTTTTGTATTCACGGATCCACGAAAGGCCGCTGTGCGTGCTTTTTTGCGTCTTGAACGCCTCTTAGGAGCGCACGTGTTCTCGCGTGAAAAGCCGCCGGAGGCCGCTGTGGAGCGACCGTCTGTACGACTGACTGGCTGAACGACTGAACGATCGACCGGGCGGGCAGCCGGCCAATCGGCCGCCCTCCTCTTCCTCCTCCTTCCCTAAACCCAAGCGACGGTTTGCAAAAGCCGTCCAGAAAAAAAGCAAAGCCCTTGTCTTTGATTTTGACCGCGTTTTCAGATCTCGCCTCATTCTCGCCCTTATTTTTCGGATTCTGTTTTTCATCTTACCTGATTTCTGGAACTGCTCTTCCCCGCACTCGATCCCGGTCGTCCCCGTGGCCGGCTCCTCCTCCTCCGGGCCTCCGCTCCGCCGATGTAACGCTGCGAGCTAAGCGGACAAACTGGTTGCAGCGGGAATGCCCTCCACAAGGAGGCGAGCCATCAGCTGGCGAGCACGAAGAGGAGGAGCGGAGCGGTGTCACACCGCCCCACAGCGTTCGCTCGAAAAAAACTAAACGCGGCCTTATGTACCTCCGGCCACGTAAATCCCGGCCTCCAGAAACGTCTGCAGGGCTACGTTTCCAGAATGAGCTTGGGTTGGATTCTTCAAATCCACAGAGACAAGAAAAATAAAGTAGTGACTGCAGGTTGAAGGGAAGTAGTGGAGTAAAAGTACCGATACAGCAGTAAAAATGTTCTCAAGTGAGAGTAAAAGTACACATTTATAAAACTACAAATTACAATTTCAAAGAAAAACTACTGAATTTTTCAACAGTAATTTGAGTACTTGTAGTTAATTACTTTACACCACTGGTAATGATGCTTGAGTATGTTTTTTCAGTCCTCCTTTCACTCCTGACTGTAGGGGAAAATATGGATTTTTTTTGTAGAGAAATCTAATGATCTGTGCATTAAGACACGCAGTGTAAATCCAGAATAAGACTCACGGAAAGCAGTGTAGAGCTCCTGGAGCGTCAGATGACCGTCATTGTTATAATCATCGTAACGCAGAAGATCCTGCATGCTGCACTCCAGTAAAACATTCTCCAAATGCTCTTTAACAGAGATCTGTGGGGGGAAATGTTATATGTTACATGCAGATGTGATGAAGCTATACTGCACTTTATTTCATATTCATCTATATTTCTACAGCGCTTTTATAATGTAGGTGTCAAATCTGTTTGTCCTCCTGTGAATTTATTTGTGCATATGAAATAAAGTTGGAGAACGCTGGACTACAATATGTAAAGCTGTGATTTTGGGGACGGTCTCACCTCCGCCAGCTCTTCGCTGCTGACCCGTCCGTCCTGGTTTCTGTCGAAGTACGTGAACATGTTGAGCACCAGCGTCCGCCTCTGGGCCATGCTGTTTTCTGCGTTGGTGGAGCTCTGCGGCTGCATGTCCATCAAGATACTCTTCAGCTTATTATACTCTGCCATGGTGCATGCATCTCCTGTAAACACACACACACACACACTGTTTAATGGGCTATATATGCAGGGCAAGTGCTTTGTCAGCCAGCTTCTTAAATTTTTGGTGAAAGGTTGAAACAACAAAAAGAGTAAATTCATTATCTAACAGATCAATCCATCAACTAAATGACTTGGTGTGACTGTTATCAGACTTTTCAGTGTGTTGATGCACTTCCAGCTGAAACTGAATATTGAGTAGGGGGCGGGGCTTTATTTCAGTAAGTTGATGTGCTTTTAACTAAAACTGAATATTAAGAAGGGGGCGGGGCTTTATTTCAGTATGTTGATGTACTTTCAACCTAAACAGAATATTGAGAAGGGGCGGGGCTTTATTTCAGTAAGTGGATGCGCTTCCAACTAAAACTGAATATTGAGAAGGGGGCGGGACTTTATTTCAGTAAGTTGATGCACTTCCAACTAAAACTGAATATTGAGAAGGGGGCGGGACTTTATTTCAGTAAGTTGATGCGCTTCCAACTAAAACTGAATATTGAGAAGGGGGCGGGGCTTTATTTCGGTATGTTGCTGTGCTTTTAACTGAAACTGAATATTGAGAAGGGGGCGGGGCTTTATTTCAGTATGTTAATGTACTTTCAACTTAAACAGAATATTGAGTAGGGGCGGGGCTTTACTTCAGTATGTTGATGCACTTCCAACTGAAACTAAATATTGAAAAGGGCGGAGCTTTATTTCAGAATGTTGATGCGCTTCCAACTAAATCTGAATATTGAGTATGGGGCGGAGCTTCCTTTCAATATGTTGATGTACTTCGAACTGAACCAGAATATTGCATAAGGGGTGGGGCTATATTTTATTATGTTGATGCGCTTCCAGCTGAACTGAATATTGAGTAGAGGGCGGGGCTTTATTTCAGTATGTTGATACATTTCTAACTAAAATGGAATATTGAGTAGGAGCGGGGTTTATTTCTGTATATTAATGTACTTCAAACTGTAACAGATTTTTGAGTAGGGGGCGGGGCTTTCCCTTTGCACACCATTCCTTTACTGCATGTTAACAGTAAGAGAGAGGGCATTAATATGCAATTGTTATGAAAGAACTATGGTAAAATAAATTTCACTTTATATTGTGCAGCAATCAGGCAGTGAAGATCATCAATTTAAAAGAAAAAAAAAACAGATCTTAAAGAGAGTGCATTTATAATGGTTTAAGTTTACAAGGGATGCATCTGTGGCTGGAAGTTAATGATAATTATTTATAATATTTCAACTATACAATTACTGCTGTACAACAACACTTACTGTTTTTAAACTACTGTGCAGGGGAGGTTTAGGGTTGGGGAGGGGGTAGATGTTAATAAAATATAATTAATTTAAATGATTACTATTATAATGTCATGACAGTTTAACAGAAGCGCCTGAGCTGACTTATACAGAATTACAAGTCCCCATGCACATACCCCATTAGCTGCATATGAGTGTTTACGCACAGACGTGTTTTTTAATTTGCATTTCTGGACAGTTGTTCCACGCAGGGGTCCCCATTAATTCACTGTAATCCAGCGATTTACACCCAAAGACAAAAGGTAAACATTCTCATTGAGAGCCTGGAGCTGTATGGCGGTATGGGGGATTAGCGTGCACGTTTCAGACTGTCACATTAATTCCCACGCACCGCTTACGTCTATAAAAGACGGCGGGGAAATGAGAACCATGATTAATCAAGTGTGGTGGTGGCTGTTTATTCCTTACTGGCAATAAAATTATGCAGACACAGGCCACCCGCTGCGGCGCGCTGTAAGTGGGAGGAAGAGTGTTTCTTTATCTGAAACGCAGACAGTGGAGAGATGACAGCGAGCGGAGGTCTGCTGCACTGATGAGAGGAGGAAATATGATATGAATTAGTCATTAGGAGACTTTCCTCTACATGACGGATCACAGAACAACAGCCGCTAACTTCTGACCGCCGCAGCAGGAGCTCAACACACACACACACACAACGCAAGCATCTGTGATGGTCTTGAACACTGTCTGCGAAACATCCGATCCCAAAACCACACAGAGACCTTACTTACATTTTTTTAATAGGCTAATTTATTAAAGGGGTGGTCCACTATGTTAAACTTTAGTTGATGCTTAATGTAGCTGTGAACATTAACAACATCTCTGAACGAAAGATGCTCAATGTTCAATGCAAAGGGAGACAGTAGCTTTTACAGAGTTAGCTTAGCAAAGCCTACAGCGAACAAAGTTCAGGGACTAAAATGCATCCAGGTTAGTGAGATCACCAGGGCTTCAGGTTATGTGCATTAACTCAGCGCACACACCCTGCACAGTGAAGGGGCATGGACAGAGATGCTGTAACGTTATAGCAGAGAACACTAAAATGGCGTTCAAACGCTGTGTTCTGTTTCTCTATTCGGGCTTCCAAAAGACAGGACACAAAGAGAGAAGTGCTTACAGTTTAATTTAATCAGGCTCCAGTGAATTAAACAAAATATATAGCTAGCATTTGACAAAGGACAGTTTCCACCATCTCTCTCTGGAAGCTGTATTATATGCAGATTTATATTTGCTTTAATAAACACAAGTGTAGATGTGTCCAGCTGTGGGGTCATGGAGACGTCTGCATCAGCATATTGGACATAAGAGCAGGATGTGTGTTTGGATATAACTCAGTTTTGGATATAACTCAGCGTAGGGCAAGCTCTGTGATTGGTCGGCTTGGTAGCACTGACGAGTCTGGGCGGGACCGAGAGCCGCGCGAGTGGCGCAAGCCCAATGGAGCGATTATTTACAAGTGTGGAGTCCCGTGAAGGAGCTCTGGATGGAAAGTTTTGTTTTGTGTTTACCTCATAGTTAAAGTTGTTGCACGTCCGCCGGTTCCTGCCTCAAAATGAGCGAGTTTGAGCCACTTGTACATCCCGGAAGTGTTCAGAAAGAACAAAACACAGGCGAAGAAATTCAACACAGAGGAACATTTACACCTCACTGCCAACTAGCGTTTTGGAAGTGTTAATGCAGACCAACAGAGACAGCAGCAGAAGTATAAATGCACAGCTATGCGCGGTCACTTGACGCAGAAGTATAAACCAGGCTTAAAACACCCCTGGATTGCTGACTTTGGTAGTATCCGATCACAGCAGCTGCCCGAAACCCGGTGCGTAGTACAGCTACTTAGCTGTGTTATTCAGATACCTCACACAGACACCCGGATATTTTCAGAGACATATCGTCACTCTGGAATTACAGTATAAGGTTCTCTCTGCATTCTGAATGATTGTGAGATATTGAGCTTCAAAGTTGTCACATCCCATAGCAAACAGTATGTGTGTACCATTTGTTAATTAATGAAAAAGTATTAAAATATAAACAACTTATAAAAAACATCCTATAATGTAAATAAGTTGTCAATTATTAAGAATTTGTAAACTCAATTTTGACAAAAATGTCAGATAGAACCTTATAATTCTAGGGTGACGATATGCTGGCAGGTATGCATTATACTGAAAGCAGACTGTCAGACTCAGTTAACTTAATTTTGTACAAAACAGGGGCAGACTGGGACCAAAAACCAGCCCTGGCACTGTAGCCAAACCAGCACACATTACCACACTGACACAGCCCCATCCACAGACACCTGGATTCACTACTTATATTGGTGTACAGACGGTGAAATAATATAAGCAGTACCATATGTAATAGATATTTAAACATTTAATGTATGTGACTGGAACAAAAACAACACATTTATAACAAATTTATACATGCAATCATTTTACTCATTCATTTTCTTTTCGGCTTAGTCCCTTTATTAATCTGGGGTCGCCACAGCGGAATGAACCGCCAACTTATCCAGCATAAGTTTTACTCAGCGGATGCTCTCCAAGCTGCATCAATTGGAAACCCCTATACACACACACACACACACACACACACACACACACACACACACACACACACACACACACACACACACACACACACACACTCACACACATGCACTACGGACAATTAGGCCTACCCATTTCATCTATAGCACATGTTTGGACTTGAGAGGGAAACCAGAAGGAAACCCATGCAAACATGCAAACGCCTCACAGAAACACCAACTGACCCAGCCAAGGCTCGAACCATCGACCTTCTTGCTGTGAGGCGACAGTGCTACAAGCTATTGCAGTTTATTTTATGCATTTAGCAGCGTCTGATTTTCGAACAAATTTTTTGCTTGCTCTGAGCTTTTCGGCACCGCCTTTCCTTTTTTACAGTCCATCTCTGACAATTAGCTTGTGTTGCATTCTTGCCAGATTTTGATTACGTCTGCGTAACCTCTGACTGGGTCGACCCATCTTGAAACCAGCCGGCCATTGCCAATTGGGCCAATGCTTAATATTATCATCATCATCATTATAATATTTACATCTTGCAAGAGATAAAAGTTGCCTGCATGTAAAAACAATACATATATATATATATATGAAAGAAAATGGCATACAGACCCACATTTAAAAAATAGCCCGGCTCTTCTGGCATTTGCCAGAATTGCCGGATGGCCAGTCCACCCCTGGTACAAAAGTATTGTTAATTTGATAAATTAGGATCAATATACCACTGACATGCCTAATGCACATGAGCATAATCTACTCCCATTACACAAGATGTGTGCAGTCAATTAGAAAATACATATTGCTGAAGCTGCCTAAATAAAGATTGTGAGTATTAAATAAATAAAACACTGTGGACTGACTATTTATTTGTGAATTCCAGTGCTGCATTTGGGTGTTCAGGAGCTGATTTACTGCGATTTGCATGACCGATAAGACTTTTATTTATAAACCGTCGTGACATCTTTTTGGCATTGAAGGTGATGACTAAAATCTGACATGCCGGCAGAGATAAATATTCTCGCATGGACATAAACGTGTGACTAATTCTCTTATTTAATAGCGCATTTTTAGGATGGACACACAGTAATATTTCAGCAGATGCAGAGGAGCTACATCAGATCCACTTAACTCGCTTTACTGATATAAAAAGCAGAATTTAACTTCACTAAACCCAACATGCTCACATCGATTTAAAGAAACAAGATTAATATTTCAGTCATTCATACATTTTTCTTCGGCTTAGTCCCTTTATTCATCAGCGGTCACCACAGTGGAATGAACTGCTAACATTTCCAGCATATGTTTTACACAGTGAATGTCCTTCCAGCTGCAACCCAGTACTGTGAAACACCCATACACACTCATTTACACACACACTCATACACTATGGACAATTTAGTTGATCAGTTCTCCTATAGCGCACGTGTTTAGACTGTGGGGGAAACCGAAGCACCCGGAGGAAACCCACACCAACACGGGGAGAACATGCAAACTCCACACAGAAACACCAACTGACCCAGCTGGGACTCGAACCAGTGACCTTCTTGCTGTGAGGCCATAGTGCGACAACACTGAGCCACCGTGCCGCAAAATTAATATTGATTTGATTTAATTTAATTTATTTACATTTAAAGCACAAATAAACACAACAATAGG
Source organism: Danio rerio (assembly GCF_052040795.2). Classification (NCBI taxonomy): domain Eukaryota; kingdom Metazoa; phylum Chordata; class Actinopteri; order Cypriniformes; family Danionidae; genus Danio; species Danio rerio. The sequence goes on along the minus strand of NC_141041.1, from coordinate 50,767,115 downwards.
TCTCTGTTGCCACATGAGTGTGTGTGTGTGTGTGTGTGTGTGTGTGTGTGTGTGTGTGTGTGTGTGTGTGTGTGTGTGTGTGTGTGTTTGTGAAAAATAGCCTACAGATAATGCTCTCCAGCTCTCTGAAACTGACTCCTATAGGCTCTGATCCTAATTGTGACATTTTGGTGACTGTCACTTTAAATTCAAATGAGACTGTGCTCTATTCAGAAGAGGGCGGAGCTACAAACACCTGTGCATCAGCATAGTGGTAGATTAAAAACTCGAATGGCTAGTAAACGGCTGCTTCTCACTCAGGGCTGCTGTTTATGCTAATGAGATGGAGAGATGGGCACTAGAGGGCGGAGCTTTCCCCCTCTGATGACACGTACAAAAGAATGTCAATCAAAGTGTTTCTGTTTTATCAAGTGTGATTATAAACAATACAATAAAAAATGTTACTATTAGAAGCTGGATATATTCACACACTGCTGACAAACACCTCTAATAAAAGTGATCTTTGCGTAATAGCTCCTCTCTAAAAGTTTGCATATTTGGTAGAATTAGCTCTTCATGGTATCATGGTATGGTGTTTCCTCTTTGGGTTTTCTAGACGCCAGTATTTGTACCGTACATATGCTCAAAGTCAAGTCTGCGTGTAAACATGACATCAGGCTCATTTCCATACGCAAACCTGCTGGATTTAGCCTGATCAGACTCTGACAGGAAGGTGTTTCGCTCCACTCTTTTCTAACACGGTAAAGAAGTTCATCTATCACTGCGCTGCTCAGCAAAGGTCAGCGCTGGAACGTATAAATTGTTATGACATGCCATAAATCTGAGTTAATCCTCAAATATCTCCTTTTATTCCCCATGAAAGCTCTGCACACTTTTTTCCCCACAGTCTCTTCGTCTTGGCACATCCTCACACACACACACACACACACACACACACACACACACACACACACACACACACACACACACACACACACACACACACACACACACACACACACACACACACACACACACACACACACACACACACAATCTCAATAGTTGTAATGATGTTCCTACTGTACAGACTGTATATTCTCTCATCAATCCTCCCCAAAAAATCAACCCTCGCAGAAAACAATCTACATGTTTACCTTTTAAAATCATTTCATTCTGTCTGGTTTATTAGCCATTTTCCTCATGGGGACCAAAAAATGTCCCCACAAGGACCAAAACACTGGTATTGCTATACTTGTGGGGACATTGTGTTCTCACAATGCTGGTAATACAAGTTACACACACACACACACACTACTGTATGTCAGAAAACACAGACATATGGAGCTGTTTGTGTTATGCAGTAGAATGCATTACTGTATCTGCAAAGTCACTTCAGTAGAATATATTTCAGGGACCGTCACAATGATGTTATTAAGCTGATATTAAGCAGACAGTCTGCTGATACTCTACTGACGTACTTGCAAAGCTACTTACACTTAACAGAATGTCTAAATCTGGGCTCAATTTATGGACCGGATGTACCTTTTTTGTGTTATACAGTACACAAAGAACATGTTTGGGCCATCTCCCCCCTAATTTCTCTTCTCTTAAACAAAATAAAGCACATATTTTCATTCATTCATTCATTCTCTTGTTCTATTAATCCGGGGTCATCACAGCGGAATGAACCGCCAACTTATCCAGCAAGTTTTTACGCAGCGGATGCCCTTCCAGCCGCAACCCATCTCTGGGAAACATCCACACACATATTCACACACACACACTCATACACTACGGACAATTTAGCCTACCCAATTCACCATGTGTTTGGACTGTGGGGGAAACCGGAGCACCCGGAGGAAACCCACGCGAACGCAGGGAGAACGTGCAAACTCCACACAGAAACACTAACTGAGCTGAGGATCAAACCAGCGACCCAGCGAACTTCTTGTTGTGAGGCGAACGTGCTACCTATTGTGCCACTGGATTGCCAGCACATACTTTACAATGTTTAATTATTTTGTGATATGTAACATAACAATGTAATATGTTAATAGTCGTGTGCATAGTCTAACAGAAATAAAGCATCAGGGCCATGCGAACCAGCAGTAATGCAGTGCCTTATATGAACATTTATGTAGCTTTCTGAATGGTAAATGTTTAGTTCACTGGTTCTCAAACTGTTGTACGTGTACCAGTGGCACGCAGGCTTCCTTCTAGTGGTAATCACTAATTAATAAAATTGACTTTAATAAGCTAAACCTTTTATTTTATTTTACATTTTTTAATGTTTGTTTTGTATTCTATCATTTGAAGCTAATGATTTGTGATGGTGGTTGGGGGCGTATTCCGTATTTTTATATTCCAATGTTGACTATAGTTTACTCACTTTTCTGACACATAAAGCCTACTCTAACGTGCAGTAAGCAGATCTAATTTCTAATTTAAATATGCAAATACAAATCATATATTTAAAATACAAGTTAATGTTTAGATTGCAAAAATATGCAAATAAGTCATAACATGTACCATATATTTCAAAATGTATCCAAAAGAGTTTATATATGAATATGATGATATTTATGAGCTCCAAGGAACATTTCCAGGTTTGATGAATAGGCTAATATATGATAATACTTTACATTTAAGCACAGTGGTTTTCTGTTTACTTTAAGAACAGTGACATTTTTGTTTAACTTTCAAAAGCACACGTTGATGTTTTATTTATAATAAAAGTGGCTGACGATAATATATACTCATAACAATAGGAATTAATCTCCCACGTTTTTGAACTGTGCAGAGCTGTAGCTGCTTAATTAAGCCTTTAAACTATAGAACAGGTGTCAAACTCAGTTCCAGAAGGGCCGCAGCTCTGCACAGTTGAGTTCCAACCCTAATTAAACACACCTGATCAAACTAATTGAGTCCTTCAGGTTTGTTTGAAACCTACAGGTAAGTGTGTTGGAGCAGGGTTGGAGCTAAACTGTGCAGGGCTTCGGCCCTCCAGGAATTGAGTTTGACACCCCTGCACTATAGTATCTCAATACTGGTCATTATAGTGATACTAAGAGAGACCTTTTTTTCTGAGGTGGTACTTGGTGAAAAAAGTTTGAGAACCACTGATTCAGTTCATGTATTTTTTGCACATGTCAACAGCTAAACATATCAGTTTTAAAAATAAAATGAAATAATGTGAATCATTGATGTGATTCAGCCAAGGCATATTTAATCGATTAGCAGCCCCAGCGCTCGTAACAGCTCTTTAATACAGATAACATGACTGTAGTTTAAACCCCTGCCTGCTGCGCTGCTGGATCTGCATGTAATCAGGCTAATTCAGTCCAGTTAAAGTCATATTTCTGACATAAGATAAACCCCATTCATTTGCATTTAGCACTTTCTGACAGTCTTTTTCTCAGCAGTGATGACGATGTCTCTGCAATCTGCATGATGAACATGATCAAAAGCTTCGGCATTAAAACACTTACTAAACACCAATCCTCTTGAAGGTACAGAAAAAAAAACTCTTCAGAAGTTACACGCACGTATGCTTTGAGTTCTCAGCCTGTGTATTAGTCAGAGAATCTGGCCCTTGACAGTAGTCAGTTTCTGTACGTATATAAGGTTATGAAAATACGGCTAATCCCTGTGGATAAATGTCACCAGAAGTGCTTCATATATTTAGGTCTCAACTAGTGTCTGCAATTATCCTGTCCTGTCAGGCATGGCATTTAAGATTAAAACACAGCATTCACAACTTCAGCTGTTATAAATACTGTAAACACACACTCGGGAGCGCACATGACAACAGCAGATCATAACAGTCTAAAACCAAACAGTGGAATTAAATAGTCAAATGAATCCTTTCTCTCATGCTATACGAAAAGTTTATGAAGCGTTAAAGAATTTATGTTATATTATATTGTATAACTATATTTAATGTATATCATTCAATGTTATATAAATGATTGTATACATAGCAGTGGAAGGTATTGAAGACATTGTCATGTGTTTTTTTTCCGTTGAATAATATTTCTAAAGGAGCTGTTGACATGGAATTGAAGCAGATTTTGTTAAAAACCCCAAACAAAAAGCATAAGCATATAAGTGTCGCTCCATGGTGCATTTGCTATTTAGATGGGACTTTGTAAGTGTAAAAACTGAACGCTTCACCAGCGAGAAAACAGTTAAACAGAGCATCTGCAGCGCGAGAATAAAGAATGAGCCTCCTCCAATCGGCCTCTTTACTTTACTTTTACTCTTTACTCCTTTACTCACTCCACTGAACACATCCATTAGCCCACATATTAAATTTAGTTTGTTAAGCACAAAGATTTGTGTCAAAACTATTTCTAAATTCATTTCTAATCTCCAGCAAAGGAATTAAATGAACAATAATAATGAAGTGTGGTCAGAAAACTGAGTTATATCCAAACACACGTCCTGTTCTTATGCCCCATATGCTGATGCAGACGCCTCCAAAACCCCACAGCTGGACACATCTACACTTGTGTTTATTAAGGCAGATATAAATCTGCATATAATCAATAATACTGATCATAATAATAATAACATTATGCAGATTGTCATGAATAAAAAAAAAAATGTAATCTGAACTGTCCCTTTAAAAAAAACACAAATACACAATCAACAGTTCTGCTGAAGGGAGCAGCTTTTCCTCAAGGACATCTGGCTCATATTTAGGCTTGTGAGCTCAGCAGAGATGCGTTATGATGGAGGATTGAAGTGTTTTCCGGATGATTCCAAGCGTCCAGTCTCTGCTGTTAGTCCATTTTAAAACTCTGGATCCTCCAAAGGCTGCAGGCTGAGTGCTATTGATTGAGTGTGAGAAGCGCTGAAGTGCACATACAGTGTCCTGCAGCAGAAAACCTGTCTAATCGAGTCTCTTAATCCATTTAGTGTCCTGACAGCCGTGCCATTGTTCCCCCTGCGCCAGGCGACTGTTCTGGGGTCAGGGAAATGTCAGGTGAGCCTACCAGTAGGTGTGTTTGGGGGAGAATGCACGCATCAATTGGACAGAGGACAGTTTTTGATTGTGTAACGTCAAGGAAAAAAGTTCAGCTACTGGTTAAGAGGAGGAGTTAGTGATGAAGGGGAGGAGCTGCTTAGAAAAGGGAGGGGCTACTGATGAAGGGGATGAGCTACTGATAAATGGGAGGAGTATGTGATAAAGGGAGGGGCTACTGATGAACGGGAGGAGCTGAGAATGAAGAGAGGAAATAAGTAAAATAAAAGGAGCACCGAATGAAGGGGAGGAGTTAGTGATAAAGGGGAGGAGCAGCTCAAAAAAGGGAGGGGTTAATAATGAAGAGGATAAGTTAGTGATAAAGGGGAGGAGCTGTTTAGGAAAGGGAGGGGCTATTGATGAAAAGGTGGAGCTGCAGATGAAGGGGAGGAGTTGGTGATACATGGAGGAGCTACTGATGAAAGGCGAGGGGTTAGTGGTGAAGGGGAGGAGCTGTGAATGAAGGGGAGGAGTTAGTGAAAAAGTGGAGAAGCTGTTTTGGGGAGGGGCTTCTGTTGAATGGGAGGAGTTACGTATGAAGCGGAGGAGTTAGTGATAATGGGAGAAGTTCATGATAAAAGTAGGCACTGATTAGAAAAGAGAGAGGCTATCTATGAAGGGGAGGAGCTTCTGATGAAGGGGAAAGGCAACTGGGAGGGGAGAGGTTTGTGTGGAGTGGGAGGAGCTACTTGTGATGGGGAGGGGTTAGTGATGAAGGGGAGGAGTTAGTGAGATAAAGGTAGGAGCTGCTTAGGAAAGAGAGGAGCTACTGTTGAAAAGTGAGGGTTAGTGATGAACTGGAGGAGCTGCGGATAAAGAGGAGCTGCTTGGGAAAAGGAGGGGCTACTGAGGAAGGGGAGGAGCTACTGATGAATTGGATGAGTTAGTGATAAAGAGGAGGAGTAGCTTAAGAAACGGAGGGGCTACTGATGAAGGGGAGGAGCTGCTGATGAATGTGATGAGTTAGTGATAAAGGGGAGGAGCCGTTTAGGAAAGGGAGAGGCTACTAATAAAGGGGAGGAGCTTCTGATAAATGGGAGGAGCTGCTGAGAAAGGGGAAGAGTTAGTGATATAGGGGAAGAGCTGCTTAGGAAAGGGAGGAGTTACTGTGAAACGGGAGGAGTCAGTAATGAAGATGGAGGATCTGCTTAGAAGAGGAACGGGTGTGTTGTTATTTAAGTGGTCAAAACTCCATCCGTCTGTAGATGTCAAATAGACGTCTCAATATCGCACACAGAGCCTCTGTACGGCAGTCGCTTATCTCTGGAGGGTCTTCTGGATGGATAAACGGCTACAGACGCGTGCAGAGATTCAGAGTCAGCAGGAGAGAGCAGAACTAATGAGGGATCTAATTAATAAATCAGCATTCACACACAGCTCAGGCTCATTCATTACTGTATGTGGGTCAAACCAGTCCCTCACTGTTGGACAAATCCTCACAGAACAAGCGCAGTTATGAATGAACACACACACACACACACACACACGCCTAATAGTTGATCTATTATTGTGTTGAACAGGTTAATTACCTGACACAGCACAACATTTAAGCAGTTTACTTCAACAGGCTGATATATCACATGTGAGAGTGTGAAGCAGGATTACACGTATGACGGGCGTTCATGAGGACACACACTACACTGAGTTCAAACCTCTCTCTTCAACACACACGTTTGATTACAAGACACTGATCAGGTTTCATTACCATGACTTTAGAGTTTATTAAAGCAAACGCATGCAAGTGTTTGTGCATTTGTGCATGTGTGTGCTTGTGTGTTCATGTGTGTGTTGTGTGTGTGTTTGTACACGTGTATTCATGTGTGTGCTTTTGTGCATTCTAATGTGTGTGTGTCTGTGTGTGCATGCTAACTCATGCTTGAGTGCATGCTTGTGTGTGTGTGTGCACATGGTCATGCTTGTGTGTGTGTGTGTTCTCTCAGCCTCCTTCATCTCCTCCTAATGGAAGTGTAGAGTGTGAGACAGTGTTGTGTGTGTTTGTAAAGAGCTCCTCTTCCCTCATTGTGCTGAGATTATCCAGACGACTGATGATGAGGAGGGAGAGATGAAGCTGCTCGGGGGAAACATGTGTTCATATTATCAGTCCGAGCACATTTCCCCCCGTCTCTCTGCGTAATGGAGCGCTCCGTGCCACAGCATTAATGGAAGGAGCTAAAGAGCTGAAGGCTGGAGGGGGAGATATTTATGGGAGAGCGTTTGGGACAAAACACACTGAAACACGCGCATCGGAGTATACGTGTGCTACGAAACACACCTGCAGCGTCTTCAGTGGGATGACACACACTCAAACACTTGAAATGAAATATACTAAACACTTGCGCACATATTGAGCATCCTTAAATACACACTACTTATATGAGGCCGTTTGTGTGTGCGTGAGTGCGAGGGTTTGTTCGCATGTTCTAGTCTACATTCTCAGATGTGTGTGTGTGTGTGTGTATTCTCGTGTGTATTTGTTTGTCCTTGTGTGTGAGAGAGAATCTGTGTGTGTGTGTGCGAGTGTTTGTGTGTGTGTGTGTGTGTGCATACGTGTGTGTGTGTGTGTGTGTGTGTGCATGCATGTGAGAATGCATGCATGCAAGGGTTTGTGCGTGTTCATGTGTACATTCTCATGTGTGTGTATGCATGTGCATCCTTTTGTGTGTCAATCAGCCGGATTATTAATGTATAATTAGACCACACACACAGATGAAAGCAGACACATTTCCATCCTGAACACACATACACACACTCCCGCACACACACTCCTGACGCAGACTTTCTTAAAGTGAGATCTCACAGCGGAGGCGCAAATGAAGTGGCAGAACAGAAATACAGACGTCAAAGTCAGTGTCTCCTGATTCTCACAAGCGTCTGCGGCTCCGCGTCTCTCCACAGGCTGTCAATTGCTCCTCCGCAGGCTCTCCCGGGACCGCAGATTTCACTCAATTATTCCAGAGGGAACGTCCCACGTGAAAACACACACGTCCAATTAACACAGCACACGGAGAACTCGTCTTACATGTGTCTGTCTGCAATATCTGTGACAGCAAACACCTCCAGAGGCATACTGAGAGCAAATCTTTAAACATTTCACAACAAATGACTTCAACCTGGACAAACACAGACAACACAACAGCCAAAACACACAAACACACACACACAAACACACACACACACACACACATCGCAGGACATAACTGATATTCTGCTTTTCCCACAGTCTCATTAATCATGAGTGTATTAAAGATGTTAAAGACTGGATGACCAACAATTTCCTTCTCTTAAACTCAGAAAAAACAGAAATATTACTCATTGGGTCTAAATCCTGTTCACAGCAGATCTTAATCTACAATTAGAGTGATGCAGAGTTAGCGTTAGCTCTACTATAAAAGATCTGGGGTCATATTAGACAGCAATCTAACTGCTGAAAATCATATATCCCATGTCACAAAAACTGCCTTCTTTCATCTGAGAAATATCGCTAAATTATGAAGCATGCTATCCATCTCTGATGCAGAATACCTAGTCCATGCTTTTATGACCTCTAGGCTGGATTACTGCAATGCTCTGTTTGCCAGCATCCTCTGCCAGAGTTCTTACCAGGTCAAGAAAATATGATCATATCACCCCAATTTTACCCTCCTTACACAATTTTAAAATATTACTTGTTACCCAGTGGCGCAAAAAGGGGGTATGCAGTATATGCGGCGCATAGGGGCGCCACACATGGGGGGGCGCCGTTGTGCCAAAACTATTTTTTAAATTATCCTTATTAAAAGTTTCAAATAATAAAAATAAATAAATATGTTTTGTTTTGCATTTTAAACGAATATAATATTGTTATATTTTAATTCAAAATCATTTAACACAATGACATGCAGTCACACAGCCTAAAGTGTTCATGTAGATGTAACGGTTTAGATTTGTTTTTATTTTTATCAAAATAAACTGTCAAATCATACATAATGTCAAAAGTTATAAGATTAATCTGAAAATTTGTCTTCATTTATTATTAATTAATTAATATAAAATAATTAGGGATCACACAAAATTTGAACCCGCATACCCCTCAGTAAATGTGTAGTTGCGCCCCTGTTCTTACCTACAAAGCTTTAAATAATCGAGCTCCTGTTTATCTAACCAACCTTCTGTCTCGATACAGTCCATCCCGCTCTTTAAGATCTCAAAACTCAGGGCTTCTGGTTGTACTTAGAATAGCAGAGTCCACTAAAGGAGGTCGAGCCTTCTCATTTATGGCTTCTAAACTCTGGAATAGCCTTCCTGATAATGTCCGAGGCTCAGACACACTCTCGCAGTTCATAACTAGATTAAAGACCTATCTTTTTAGTAAAGCATACACATAGCGGTATGATGCATGAGTGTGCCCCACGCATCTCGTTTATATACACTATGAACAGCAGCTACACTAATTATTCTCGTTATTCTCTATTTCTACCTGGGGATTCTTATCCCGAGGCCGCCAGACTATGCAGCGCCACTGATTCAATCCAAGGCCTGTGAAGAGATGATCCCAAGGTTCCCATAATCCCGGACCAGGCCGTATCCTGAGCAGCTGCTGTGGTGGTCATGGAGGAGTGGAGAGCATGAGACTGATTCCTGTGACGCTCCAGGGACAGACGAGTCTTTTCTGCAACCCAAGCTCATTCTGGACACGTAGCCCCGCGGATGTTTTTGGGGACCGCGATTTACGTGGCCGGAGGTACGTATGGCCCCATTTTGTTTTTTTTATCAAGCGAACGCTGCGGGGCGGCTCCTCCTCTTCGCACTCGCCGGCTGACGGCTCGCCTCCGTGTGGAGGGCTTTCCCGCCTCAACCAGTTTGTCCGCTTAGTTCGCAGCGTTACGTCGGCGGAGTGGAGGCCCGGAGGGAGGAGGAGCCGGCCACGGCGATGACCGGGATCGAGTCCGGGGAAGAGTGGTTCCAGAAATCAGGTAAGATGAAAAACAGAATCCAAAAAAAAAAAGCGAATGAGTTCGCGACTCGGTGAGATCCAAAAACACGGTCAAAATCAGACGAGAGCTTTTGCTTTTTTTTCTGGACGGCTTTTGCAAATCGTCACTTGGGTTTAGGGAAGGAGGAGGAGGGCAGCTGGGTCGGCCGATTGGCCGCCCGGTCAATCGTTCAGTCGTTCAGCCAGTCAGTTGGACGAATGGCCGCTCTACAGCGGCCTCCGGCGGCTTTTCACGCGAGAACAGAGCGGGCGCAAATGGCGCACACTCCCGAGAGGCGTCAGAGACGCGATAAAGCACGCACAGCGGCCTCTTGCGGATTCACGAAAACAAAAACTGCTCGAATACGTATCTCCCAGGACGTATTTCGCGGTCTCCAGAAACGTCCATGGGGCTACGTTTCCATAATGAGCCCGGGTTGCTTTTCTGACATCCAGCATCCTCCAGCCTCCAGCGCCTGGAATGCAGCTCTGCACAAGACGTTTGGCCATAGGAGATATGGTTGTGCCCAACTGAGCCTGGTTTCTCTCGAGGTTTTTATCTTTCATGTTCGCCAATTGGTGAAGTTTTTTCCTTGCCGCTGTCGCCACTGGCTTGCATAGTTCGAGACTTGTGGAGCTGCAGATGGATGGATTACTCTTCAGTGTTTGGACTCTCAGCAGTGAAAATTAAACCACATTGAACTGAGCTAAACTTAAACACTGAAAACTGGACTGACACGGCTTTAATTCACCATAATCTTCTATGTGAAGCTGCTTTGACAATCGACATTGTATAAGCGCTACAGAAATGAACATGAACTGAATTAATCTTCTGCATGCTCTACACTAGTTAGCTCTTAGTTAAACACAGTGTTTTGTGCTTCAGTGTTTGTGTGGGTCGGCTGAGCTGATGTTAAACTGCATTTTCGTTGTTTATCAAACTCCAAAACACAATTACACCCTCGCCTGGGTCATTTTATGGCCAACATAAGCAGTTATTGATGTCACACGAGCACCGCAGGTTGCAGATCAATGAGACTCAAACACAAAACTAGCTCTGCATTAATCCACATTCATTTCAGCAGAGTAAGTAACGGGCAGCTTTACAGAAATCTGACATCATCTGACACTTCAGCTTCTTTTAATGATCTGATAAGCTGAGTCAGGTCAGATTATGGAGAAAACTTGCAAACCATAATAATGCATTTACGGCCATTTCTACTTTCTGCTGTAAAATGACTACTAAAACATTATTACACGGCTTCCTGGAATCCTTAATTCTCATTGGTCAATCTCAACATTCTCCGATATAACATTTCAAGAGTTCACCCTTAGCTGATGATTGATTATAAAGCTTGTTTGGCATGCTGTCCCGGGAGAGAGCCCTGAGCTTATAAGATCCTCGATCCCGGGGCTCCCTCCCGTTTGCAAGGCAAGAGGGGAGTTTGAGCTTAGGTAGATGTGGAGAACTCCCCTGCTGTAGTAGCTCATGAACAGATAGTGATCGCTCTTAAGAGAAAACTACTTACGAGGAGCATGTCTGGTGCCAATTTGGAATAGTCAATTAACTTCAGCTGCATGTTTGTGGATGATGGGAGAAAACCAGGGAACCCGGGGGAAACCCACAGGAGCACGGGGAGAACGTGTAAACTCCACACAGATACGTCAGCTGGCTTAGTAAGGACTAGAACCAGTGATGTTTTTGCTGTGAGGCAACAGTGCTAACCACTGGGCCACCGTGCCACCCATCTAGGAAAGGAGGAGGAGTAGGGGTGGAAGGGAGGATTCTTCAAAACGAAGATGGCTGTCATATGAAACTAATAGTCTTTATAGTGGCTTAGGAATCGTCTGATTGGTAAATCATGAATTGACAAATGCAGGACCGGCTGTGATCAATCATGAGCATGTGATCCTCTCGACATTAGTTTATAAATAAACTTCACTTAATTTAAATTTCCTTCCGCTTATTTCCTTACTTATCAGGGGTTGCCACAGCAGAATGAACCGACAACTATTCCAGCACATGTTTTACACTGCGGATACCCTTCCAGCTGCAACCCAGTACTGGGAAACACCCATACACACTTATTCACAACGGCCAACTTAGTTAATCAATTCCCCTATAGCGCATGTGTTTGGACTGGGGGAAACCATTAATATAGACTATTGTTCACATCTATAACACACAATAATTTCCACATTTAAAATCAAAAATATGTTTACAGAGCTCTGGGATTAGTTGTTTTGGAAAATATAAACAGAAGTTTCAATATAATGCCAACATATACTCTGATTTACTGCAAATGTCATATTCATAACGCTGGAATTGCTCATGTGCACACATTATTTGAGTTTTGAATAATCCTCAACGCAATCCAACATCAGGGAAGTTTTTATTTCTATCTATTTCTACTTTTGTTGGTCCTGCAGCCTCGGCCATGATGAAAAACACTCAGTGTCTGAGTTATTTGATTCCTTGGGACAAATCACTGGAGTCCAGCAGGAAAAACACCAACAATCACATCACACACAGCCAGTCAAGCATCACTGAAGTCATTGTGTGTGTGTGTGTGTGTGTGTGAGTGTGTGTGTGTGTGAGTGTGTGTGTGTGTGTGTGTGTGTGTGTGTGTGTGTGTGTGTGTGTGTGTGTGTGTGTGTGTGTGTGTGTGTGTGTGTCTGTGTGTGTGTGTGTGTGTGTGTGTGTGTGCAAACAGACCGAATCCATCTACACACTCTTCTGAGCGCGTGTGTTTTGTGATTGAGTGTCAAGTTGCAATTGCAGTGTGTGCTGGCATTAAGCGCTACACAACAGAAGTAAAAGCAGTCATCAAAGACACACGTTTACCAGCTCCAGCGATGCATTTCAAGCCCATCACCGCTGGACTTCAAATAGGACTCCTGCTGTGCAAATGATGTCCATCTGTTTGATCTTATTTTGATGGTAAACAAACCTTATCATACAGTGTTTCCATCACACAGACTGTAGTCATTGAGTTCAAATGATTCTCCTCTGGACCGCAAGCTTTTCTTGCTCTGAGTTTTTGTCTTGTTTTTAAATCAAGACGGATTTTATAGACAAGTAGAAACTGTTGTTTTGTTTTTAGAAGCAATTTCTAGACAAGAAGAAGATACTGAGATTTTCCTTAAAGGGCAGCTATGATGAAAATCATCTTTTGTAAGCTGTTTGGACAGAACTGTGTGTAGTATAGTGTGTCCACAGTCATGTTGGGGTGATTTAGAGACAATAAATCTCTTTTTTTTTTTAATTAAACATTTTTCCAAACCCCTCCCATTTTGAGGCCCACCGCAACATTGGAGTGTGGTTTCCCCGCCCACTGAATTGATTGACAGCCCTGTATAAACATTAAGGTTGGGCGATGTCGATCAATTTGACATAGTATGATATCTAATGTGTAACATCGCAATGGATGATGACATCGTCATCGTAGGCATCGGGGAATTAGATTTTTATGAATAATTAATGAATTAATGACATGTAAATGCTTAATTAGGGTAATTAGGGTAAAGTTAGGGTAATTAGGCAAGTCATTGTATAACAGTGGTTTGTTCTGGAGACTATCCAACACTAATATTGCTGAAGGGGTGAATAATATTGACCTTAAGGGGTGAATGTGTGGCTTAAATAGTGTGTGTAATCAGTCTTTGACAATCCTCAGGTGGTGCGAGTGCAATCAGTCTAAATGAGGAAGCAGGTGTGTGGGCGAAGAGCATGTATGAAGTTGAAGTCCATTTACAAACACATTTGTAGTTCTGTGAGAATGTTTTCCAGCAACATCTGGTGGTTGGATCTCGCTGGTTATCATGACACACGCCAAACACATTTTGCGTCCTATTTGCGCTGGGTGTATGATATGGCCTGATAACAGTATGTATCTAGCGTGTTTTTGTGGTGTAAAATGGTTTTATAGCCTTTATAGAAACAGAAAACTATTGATTTTTTTCTAATGTTTAGAAAAATCTTGCAGACTTCAAGATATAAAAAAAATAATAAAAATGTTTAGACCTGTTTTTGACCCATAAGTCAGCAGCTGGGTTAAGTTAAGCTGTGAGGAAAGTTGCATAATCAACACACCGATCATTGAAACCATGATTTTTGGCACCTTTGCTAGCAAGGGCATCATCAGGGAGCTTTCTCAGAATACAGTATGCCAGTGTAGTCCTGTTGTTTGTACACTCATTCAGGGTTGTGTGGTCCTGTCATCTCTGCCCTCTCGTGTCCGACACCATGATGATTTCCTTCTGTTCCAGCATCTGCGGCTTTCAGACTCTGTCACCTTACATGAACATGAAGGCACCCAGGTCTGATCCTTGCAGCACACCGCCACATGATTTAATAAGCCAATGACACCTTCACTTTGCTGCCGCTCTTCCTAAAACAGATCTCCTCCTCTAGACGAGTTATGCATTTTGCCGGGTGCTGTGCCAACCCCAGACACCGGTGAATAATGCATATCTCAATAAGTAATGTAGCAGCGACCCGGAGGGAATTCTGACCAGATGCCGGTACACCTGCTGATGCATCGAGTTGTCACGCTTGTTTGCTTTCATTTATGAGTGCAAGTAAACAGCTTTAAGATTCATCTCTGACGTGCTGATGATCTCCTCCACAATTCCAGACGCTCTTAGTATTTCAAGCTGCTTTGCTCTGTCGGTAAAGCATTGCACTGCAGATGTTGTGCATCTGAGAAAACTGCATCATCATTGCACTCCACTTATTTGTATGCATTCTCTTTTCCACTCTTATGTGTGAACAGCTTGTAATGAAACATAAAAAACAAGACCTTGCCTGACTTTCTAGGGTATCTATGCAAGCATGTAGATGGATTTTTATGTGCCAGACTTAAAAAGATCTGAGGTTTATGCTCTCAAGAGGCTTTCTTCTGCTCCATGACATAGGATTAAAGATTATAATGTTCAGGATAGAAGTGATATGGTGGTTCAGTGGTTAGCACTGTCGCCTTAGAGCAAGAAGGTGGCTGGTTTGAGTCTCGGCTGGGTCAGTTGGCATGTTCCCTCTGTGTTGGTGTGGGTTTCCTCTGGGTGCTCCGGTTTTCCCCGCACGCTCAGAAACAAAGGTACGCGGGCTGTCACTGGGTTGGTACCTAAAAGGTCCATGTTAGTACCTCAAGGGTACCTGAAAAGTACAAAAGTGTTCCTCTTAAAATATTTAGGTACTAATATACACTTTTAAAGTACCAATATGGACCCTTTACAGTGCAGTATGGTCTGCATTTATGTCCATTTCCACCGTCAAAGTAACCAAAAAGTCAAACCGTATCATACCACTTTTTGGCAGCCTTTCCAACAGAACTGTCCTGAAAAGGTGGTGCTAGACTGACCGATACTGGTTTGGTATTGATTAACAAGCCAGGGTGAATGACGACACAAAAAGCGACATTTTTAGAGACATGACACACTGACACAGTGCAGCAATAAACCACGACTGACCCAAGCTCAAACCAACCCTGTATCTGTGTGTGTCAAACAGTCACATGCAAAGAAACAAGAACAGGATCTGGTGTATGCTTGGATGGGAATGTATTCACTGACGGCTCAATTCAACTCATACGTCTTGTTTGGCATTGGATACCTCTGGTAAGAAAGGGCAGTGTACAAAATCAACGAGATGTAAAGTAGTGAAGTGGAAGAAAGAGAGTACGGCATTAGCAAAGTACGACTAGCTAGGACTCAGAGTCAGATTGGTCATATATACTGCATCTGTAAATAATCGCAGCTTATAGCATGTTCATATATGAAACCAGTGGACAAACCAGTAGAACAAATCTGATGTAAATCTGATTCAATGCTAGGTTTCAAATGCAAAACTCTTAATTCAAATTGTGTTCATCACAGTCATGCACAGTATGATATGCTCGCGACCTTGAAATAGTAATAACAATAACCAAATAAAACAATGCGAATGACAAGAATGGAATCTAAACTATGGAGAAACAGGAGATATGCAATAGAAAATAAAACAAATATTAAATAATTAAAGACTTTCGATATAGAGTATGCGGCTGTAATGTTAATGTGTATATTTGCCATTAAACTGGGCTGTCCTGTCAACAAGTGTAAGGTCTAAGGTCAGGGCCAAAAAAAAATTACCTCAGAGAGAATTATCATATTTAAGTTCAGGAATTTTTAAGTATACAGCCAAAACAAAACATTGTAATAACTTAATGATTGCACACAGCAATGAACCATGGCTAATCTGCTGTATGTCCTCCATTGTTGTCCATTTGCATTTTGCATATAAAAAAATAAACATGTGGCTATTTGTGCTCACTTGCTGTGTGTCTATATTTGAAATAACATGACATGATGTCATATTGATGTTGTACCCCGAACTCATGGGGACGTTGAGTTTTGTTTGGAAATAAAAATCAGGTTAATATCAGAACCCAATGTCAGGCCAACATCAATGTCCAACATCCAAAATTAACCTAAAATCAACCAAATATCAACGTCTAATCATGTTACATCTTGACACTGTGTGGACGTTCCCACTATGACATCTATCAGATGTTAGATTTTGGTCATTTTTTCCAACACAACCTAAAATCAACTAAATATCAACGTCTAATCATGTTACATCTTGACACTGTGTGGACGTTTCCACTATGACGTCTATCAGATGTTAGATTTTGGTCATTTTTTCCAACACAACCTAAAATCAACCTAAAATCAACTAAATATCAACGACTAATAACGTTACATCTTGACACTGTGTGGACGTTTCCACTATGACGTCTATCAGATGTTAGATTTTGGTCATTTTTTCCAACACAACCTAAAATCAACCTAAAATCAACTAAATATCAACGACTAATAACATTACATCTTGACACTGTGTGGACGTTTCCACTATGACGTCTATCAGATGTTAGATTTTGGTCATTTTTTCCAACACAACCTAAAATCAACCTAAAATCAACTAAATATCAACGACTAATAACATTACATCTTGACACTGTGTGGACGTTTCCACTATGACGTCTATCAGATGTTAGATTTTGGTCATTTTTTCCAACAAAACCTAAAATCAACCTAAAATCAACCAAATATCAACGTTTAATCAAGTTACGTCTTGACACTGTGTGTACGTTACCACTGACGTCTATCAGATGTTAGATTTTGGTCATTTTTTCCAACACAACCTAAAATCAACCAAATATCAACGTAATTTGGACATCCCCTGATGTCATGATCTAAATCCAGCCTAATATTAACGTCTTATGATGTTGTGTGCTTGATGGGTTGAGTTCACAAAAGATGCATGAACAGCCCCTACTGCTTTCTGCGTACATGCCTACCACATACGCGTGCTGTAAGCAGTGTAAATGCGCGCCAGGATTCTCCTTACTGAAATGTACTGTAATGTGCTAAACTGAACTGTCCCGCTCAGTGTAAAAGAGCCATTAGATCTCCCAGAGCAGGTTCAGTTTCATTAGAGAGAGTTTTCCAGAGTCCCCATGAGGCAGCAGCTCAAACCAATGCTTTAGCAAACCAAAACACAACAACTCAGAGTCAAACAGAACAGCTTCATTGTTAGAAACCCTCCTGTTTCTGTAACATCAGGAGAAAGTCTCATGATGCCTTTGACAGCTAGATGAGGATTATTGAAATTAACAAAGGGCTTCTGGCAGGTGCTTCTTTCAGATGGTGCAAAAGAAAAGGTCCTCCTTTCAGGGTTCATTAGGAATCTGACACCTTCCAGAGATATATGGATGCAGTTTTCTGCTCTACTGCTAACAATGATAGCCTCTTGAGGACGTGTCCTCGTCTGGCCGGTCTGTGCTGCTTTCACACAAAGCCCGATCTTTTCAAGAAAAACCTGAAGGGAATGGTGAGTCTGTGGCACTTCCATACGGGACGCTCAGAGCATCAGCATTCCCCAGCGATTCAACAATGACTATTACCGTTACTCTTTCCACACTGTGAAAACTATCTGTAAATTAGCAGTGTTCAGTATTTTGTTATTGATGTTTTTACATTTGTAGATAACAAATCAATGCAAATGCACAGACATAATATAGGCAAATTTCCACTGACTAATGCAAAATGCACAGTGCATCTAAACCACACATTCATTTCTTCTGCACAAACTCAAATAATTTAACTCTAGTGGATAATTCACTTGAGGTGAAACACTGCAAGTAAACTACAACGAGTGATGCGGTGCTCTGTGTACTGGTGTGAACTCAACATTACTCTGTAAGCTGCTCAGCTAATGTTTACGTTTGTAATATTTATATTATTTACTAATTAAAACCACCTCATGTGTGTTTTTATAACTCTGAATCAGCGTGTCGTTTCAGAGCTTGCTTCTGTCCTCCAGAGCTTATATTAACAGCCACATCTGCAAACATTGAAGCCTTTAAGACTGAAATTAAACAGTGTGTTTTACACAAAGTCAACCTGATGTGCTGGGATATAATTGGCTAAACTGGAAGTGGGCGGAGTTACAGATCAAAGCAGGAACAGACGTTCTGGCACAAACCACATATTGTCAAAGCAGAATATCGGACTTCAGTGTGTTGACTCAGCATTTAATAAATATCTGCACACATATTATGGTATTTTCATGTGTTAGAAGTGTCAAAAATGTAAATACTGCAGCTTTAAAGCAATTAATAAACTTTGATATTAATTTTAAGATGTGCTCTGTGTGTCTATTCATTTAAAAAATAAATTTTGCAGCTTGTTCAAAGTTGAAACAACACAATTCTGATGGATTTTTGTTCAATCCACTTAAATTTGTAAAAATGTTGAAGTTAACTTAATCAATTTGTGTTGGAACAACATGAAATAATTAGCTGTAGCTGATTAAAACATGCTAATCTTGTTAACATATATATATATATATATATATATATATATATATATATATATATATATATATATAGAGAGAGAGAGAGAGAGAGAGAGAGAGAGAGAGAGAGAGAGAGAGAGAGAGAGAAAGTAGTACAGTATATACAGTTGACGTCAGAATTATTCACCCCCCATTGAATTTTTTTTCCTTTTTAAATAGTTCCCGAATGATGTTTAACAGCGCAAGGAATTTTTTTTTTACTTAAGGGGAAAGTCTTATTTATTTTATTTCAGCTAGAATAAAAGCAATTTGTAAAATTGTAAAAGCCATTTTAAGGTCAAAATTATTATCCCCTTTAAAATATATATTTTTTTGATAGTCTACAGAACAAAACATCATAATAACTTGCCGAATAACCCACCTAGTTACCCTAATTACCCTAGTTAAGTCTTCAAACGTCACTTTAAGCTGTAAAGAAGTGTCTTGAAAAATATCTAGTAAACTTTTATGTGCCGTCATCATGGCAAAGATAAAATAAATCAGTTTATAGAAATGAGTTATTAAAACTATTATGATTAGAAATGTGTTGAAAAAATCTGCTCTTTGTTTTATATATAATATATTATAGTTAACTAATACTTAGAGCACTGAATCCGACAGAAATGCCCACATGATTGAATGTTGAAGTGATTATGACATTCGTCACATGCTCAGCTTGCCTTCAGATTACAGTGATTGGCTGTAATCTTTAATTTGTTCACACTCGTTTGCATTTAAGTGAGCAATACTCAGTTGATTGTCTCATCACTTATAGTTAAAGTCAGAATTATCAGCCCTCTTGGTAATGTTTTATTCCTTTATATTTTTCCCCAGTTTATGTTTATAATTTCTGATTTATTTTCTCTTCATTATGATGACAGCGCATAATATTAGACTAGATATTCTTCAAGACACTATTCAGCTTACAGTGACATGTAAAGGCTTCACTAGGGTAATTAGGGTAAAGTTAGGGTAATTAGGCAAGTTATTGTATAACAGTGGTTTGTTCTGGAGACAATCCAACACTAATATTGCTGAAGGGGCCATTAATATCGAGCTTAAAATGGCTTTAAAACAATTAAAAACAGATTTTTTTCAAGCCAAAATAAAACAAATCAGACTTTCTCCAGACGAACAAATATTAGAGGAAAATACTGTGAACAATTCCTGAATCTGTTCAACATCATTTGGGAAATAATTAAAAAAGAATAAAAAATTCACAGGAGGGAGAATAATGTTGACTTCAACTGTACTTCAACCCTATAATCCCCCCTGTGTGTAGATTACAAGCTAAACTTAATAACTGTGATAACGTTATCATATATCCAGACATACATTATTCACACTCTCTACCACAACAGAAAAAACTAAACACGAGACACACAAGCCTCTGAAAACTGCACGATAGCAGACACTGAGCAGTAACCTATTTTAAAAAGCTTTAAATATATGAATATAAACCCATTATAATTCCCTCTCCGTCACCTTCTGAAGGGCCGCGACACCTTCATCTGAGAGGAATCGTACCATCAGCACCATTAATGAGCCTCGCCGTTTCTGTCGCAATGCAAGATAATCCTTTAAATCCAGTGACAAGAAACCACAAGATCCCAATTATCTAGGCTGAAGAGAAAGAGAGAAAAGGCTTTTGTGTTGACATCCATCAGCGAGCACTTCTTTCTCCAGACGCCAGAACATGTGATCACTGTAATTATGGCAGTGAGAGGTTTTTTTGGGGGGGTAAAATGGGAGATGGATTATAGCAAAGGTGACACAAATATTGATCTTAATCTCCGGCGAGCAAAGCGTTTGACCAGCGCTGACAATATTCCCCCTGATGAGCAATTCTCCAGTGTAACTCCAGCCCTCGGACGCGCAGAAATGTAATTACGGGATGTCCTGCTGATCCGGATATCGGCGAACGCTTAGATCTGAGATCTCACCAAGACAAGCTTTTGACAGAGAGACAGAGGACGGGAAAACAAAATCTATTATAGCATTCATGCAGCTCTTTGAGCAGAACTGAAAATGCTGTTCTTATCTGGAGTTTGAGTCTTGTTTCAAGTCCAAATATCTAGAAATTCTTCTGGACAAGCAACACATATAGTCTTGTTAAATCAAAGTTAAATGAGTTTTCCTTAAAACAAGCTAAATAATCTGCGAACTGGATGAGTGAAACAATCTTAATTTTTATTTTGATTAAAAAATAAGTAATAAGTAAATTAGAGAAACATTTTTTGCAGTGTGCTTAATAGTTTTTGGTCTTGTTTTTGCATTTTTTGTCCTCCAGAGGTCACTTTTTTGGCCGCATCCATATACATGACCGAAATTAACTACAATGGGCCCTATCATACACCCGGCGCAATAAGGGGCAACACATGTTTGGCGCGATTTATTGCTATTTTAAGACAAGCGCAACAATAATTTTCACGTTTTGCATCATGTTGTTTGATAGCAAATCCATCACAATATTATTCTGTCCTCTGGTTGCCATCATCAGTCATGGGGTGGTTATAGAAAGCAAAAAAAACTATAATAATAACTGATATAATATCATATAATAATAACTGACTTTGCGTAGTTTTTCATGTTCATTGGCATGATTCTTAAACATCTGCAAACATATGATAGTATTTTTATGTTTTAGAAGAGTCAAAAACTTACACACAGCAGCCTTAAATTTAGAACCTCAGAATCAGTGTCCATCAGCTCCACCCTATCATGAATAACACACACAGAAGCACCAGCCTGCTCCTGCTTCATTCACTGTATTTTCTGTTTCTGAACCCTGAGTCTCTCCTGGAAGAAGGATGAAAGCCTCGGGCCAGAAGCAGGTCACATATTGAGGCTTAAACCTTTGTGTTTCTCAGTCCTGACCTCTGGAGACCTGCAGGAACACACAACCCCTTCAACATGCTTTATTCACCCACTCCTGATTGTGAAACTGCAGTCCAGCTCATTATTTAGCGCTCCTAAAGGTCAGACCTCTAGCACTAATCAATTCTTATTATGGGGTCCTGCGACACCCATTACAAATGATTTATCGGTGCATCGCTATTTTTTTTTAAATGCATACATGTTTGTAATCCTTAATCTCCTTCAATAAAGTATATCATTTCTGATTAGCATTTAATAAATTAAGGGGCGGTACCAACCTGTCACTCACATGAGATCCACCAATAGTAAGTATAAAATCAGCTGTCAATGACAAATCAAGCCCTGCCCACATTTCTTTTGATCCATAAGCAATTTCAATAGGATATACACAATGCTGGCAAATTACTGTGAGCTCAAATTGTGGTTGGTTAACAATTACAAATTACATGACAATTGTTGATAGTCAAGCAGTCTGTTAGATTATTGGTTTTAGATCTACCTGCATGTTCAACCAATCAATCAGTCAACCAATCAATCAATCAATCAACCACTCACTCACCCAACCAATCAATCAAGAATCCACCTAAATAACCAACCAACCAAAACATCCACCCAACCAACCAACCAACCAATCAACCAATCAATCAACCACCCAAACACCTAGCCAACCAATCAACTACCCAGCAACCTAAGCACCCAACCATACAACCAACAAAATTACCAACCCACCAATCCAATCAACCAGCCAACCAATCAACTACCCACCCACCCAACCAACCAATCAAACACACCACCCATCCACATATCTAACCAACCAATCAATCAAACACCCACCAACCAACCTACCCAACCAACCAACCAGCCACCTCACCGACCCAACCAACCGATCTACCACTCATTAACTCAATCAACCAACCAACTAATTAAAAACCCACCTACCCACCTAACTAACCAACCAACAACATCCATGCACCCAACCAACCAACCAACCAACCAACCAACCAACCAACCACCCAACAACCTAACCAAGCAATCAATCAACCAACCACCCAAACTCGCATCAAACCAACCACCCACCCAACCAATCAACCACCCAACCCACCCACCCAACCAATCAATCAACCACCCAACCCACCCAACCAATCAACCAACCATCCAAATAACAAAACCACCCACCCCATCCAAATCAACCAACCAACCAACCACCCACCCACCTAACCAACCAACCAACCACTAACACAATCCAACCCCCCCAACAACCAACCAACCAATCACCACACAAGCACCCGATCGACCAACTGACCGACTGACCAACCAATCAACCCCATACCAACATCCAACCAAACAACCAACCACCCACATTCCACCCACCCAACCAACTACTCATACACCCACCCGCCCAACCAACCAACCAATTAACCACATACCACCCATCCAACCAAACAACCAACCAACCACCCACCCACACAACCAATCGACCACCCACCCATCCACCCACTCACCCACCCATCCAACCAACCAACCAACCACCCACCCAACCAACCAATCAACCACCCACCCACCCACCCACCCACTCACCCATCCAACCAACCAACCAACCACATACCACCCACCCAACCAACCAATCAACCACCCACCCATCCAACCAACCAACCAACCAACCAACCAACCAACCAACCACATACCACCAACCCAAACAACTACTCACAAACCCACAACCACCCACCCACTCAACCAACCAACCAACCAACCAACCAACCAACCAACCAACTAACCAACCAACCAACCAACCAACTAACCAACCAACCAACCAACCAACCAACCAACCAACCAACTAACCAACCAACCAACCACATACAACCAATCCAAACAACTACTCACACACCCACAAACACCCACCCATCCAACCAACCAACCAACCAACCAACCAACCAACTAACCAACCAACCAACCACATACCACCAACCCAAACAACTACTCACACACCCACAAACACCCACCAACCCAACCAACCAATCAACCAAATACCACCCATCCAACCAAACAACCAACCAACCAACCACCCAGCCAACCAATCACCCACCCACCCATCCAACCAACCAACCAACCAACTAACCACACACCACCCACCCAACCAAATACTCACACACCCACCCACCCACCCAACCAACCAATCAACCACATACCACCCACCTAACCACCCACCCACCCACCAACCAACCAATCAACCACATACCACCCACCTAACCACCCACCCAACCAACCAATCAACCACATACCACCCACCTAACCACCCACCCACCCACCAACCAACCAATCACCCACCCAAGCACCCGATCGACCAACTGACCGACCGACCAACCAACCACTATAAGCTGAATAGTGTCTTGAAGAATATCTAGTCAAATATTATTTACTGTCATCATGGCAAAGATAAAATAAATCAGTTATTAGAGATGAGTTATTAAACTATTATCTTTAAAATACTATTATTGTTTTATTGCATTATTAAAAATATTAACAGCAGGGCTAATTCTGACTGCAGGTCATCAGAACCGTGTGTGATCAGGAGCTTCTCCATTATAATGTATGGTTTTAATGACAGTCTCCAGAGATCGGAGTGAATGAAACAGGCTGAAATGTTGTGAATGTGTTATATAATCAGACTTGTTTTTCTATAAGCCTCATTTGCTGCTGGAGAGGGAAGTGTTTCAGGCCGATTATGAAAAGCGCTGCCGTGTCTGGAGGGATTCTCTCTTTCCTGTGATTACCATCCTTGAAGCCTCAATTATTGCGAAAGGCCAGCGTTAGCACTGCATTAGGAATTTTAATTTCCCCTCTGAAACCGCAATTTATTGTATGAAGCGGTGCATTTAAAATGCTGATTTATCAGGACTATCAGAGGGATTGCAGGAGAGGAGGAAAGGGGACGGAGAATCGGAGCTCTTCAGCAGGATCAGATGGATCAAACACATCAAATAGACTGCATTTTGCTTCACAGCGTTTGGATTAAATAAAGGAGTTCACGGCTACTATCAGTGGAAAAGAGAGATGGGAAAATGTATATGTGTAACTATCGATATTACAGGATTAAAGATGCGCATGTGGTTAATTAGGAGTAGTGTTGCTGAGTAGTGCACTCAAATAAAATAGTCACTGGAGTTACTAAAAGTGTAAAGTGGTTGCAAACACTTTATATGAGACGACTAAAGAAACAAATTAAGTTTAACATTACTACTTTTAATTTGTTTGTTTAAATTCAGCCTATATCAATTGTTTGCAACCACTTACCTTAAAAACAGTAAATGCAATGAATCAGTGTAATTTAGAATTAATAGTGTAATTTAATGTATCATGCCGAAAATATAAACAATAAAGAGAGAAGATGCTTATGTGGAAACTGTAAAGTCACTTGTGGAAAACTATTGTCTTCTATATTGTCAGTTTTCAGACTGTTGCTTAACAGAAAGATATTTTAAGCATATTTTAATAACTATTTTCTAATAAATAATTTATTTTATATCTAATTTATTTATTTGATTTATAAATTCTAATTATAATTCATTTATTAGGGGCATAATATTAGACTAGATATTCTTCAAGACACTAGTGTTCAGCTTAAAGTGACATGTAAAGGCTTCACTAGGGTAATTAGGGTAAAGTTAGGGTAATTAGGCAAGTCATTGTATAACAGTGGTTTGTTCTGTAGACTAGGGGACAATGATATTTACCTTAACATAGTAAAAATAAAAACATAAAACTTACTTTTATTCCAGCTAAACTAAAGTAAAACAAGACTTTTCCCAACAGAAGCATTATAGGAAACACTAAGAAATTGTTCTTGCTCTGTTATGTGGAAAAAAAAAAAAAAAAGATCAATTTCACAGGACGGTAAATGGTTTTGACTTCAACTATAAAATACAATAACATGCAATCTGAATAACACAATACAATTTAGATAATTTTGTAACATCTTACCCCTGTGGCTCAGATCAGTCCAGGTCTAATGCATTATGCAATAACAGTGTCATATGTCATGGATTTTTTCATTCATTAGTCGACTTTACTTAAAAGTGAGTAAAACTTATTCATTTTAAAGAGATTAGTTGACTTTAAAAACGTGAATAAATGCATTGCTTTTAAACCGATTAGCTAAATTTACTTAGAAAAGTGAGTAAACCTGCTGCTTTTAAAGCGATTAGTTGACTTTACATTAATAAAGTGAGTAAACCTGCTGCTTTTAAAGCGATTAGTTGACTTTACATTAATAAAGTGAGTAAACCTGCTGCTTTTAAAGCGATTAGTTGACTTTACATTAATAAAGTGAGTAAACCTGCTGCTTTTAAAGCGATTAGTTGACTTTACATTAATAAAGTGAGTAAACCTGCTGCTTTTAAAGCGATTAGTTGACTTTACATTAATAAAGTGAGTAAACCTGCTGCTTTTAAAGCGATTAGTTGACTTTACATTAATAAAGTGAGTAAACCTGCTGCTTTTAAAGCGATTAGTTGACTTTACATTAATAAAGTGAGTAAACCTGCTGCTTTTAAAGCGATTAGTTGACTTTACATTAATAAAGTGAGTAAACCTGCTGCTTTTAAAGCGATTAGTTGACTTTACATTAATAAAGTGAGTAAACCTGCTGCTTTTAAAGCAATTAGTTGACTTTACATTAATAAAGTGAGTAAACCTGCTGCTTTTAAAGCAATTAGTTGACTTTACTTAAAAAAGTGAGTAAACCTGCTGCTTTTAAAGCGATTAGTTGACTTTACATTAATAAAGTGAGTAAACCTGCTGCTTTTAAAGCGATTAGTTGACTTTACATTAATAAAGTGAGTAAACCTGCTGCTGTTAAAGCGATTAGTTGACTTTACATTAATAAAGTGAGTAAACCTGCTGCTTTTAAAGCGATTAGTTGACTTTACATTAATAAAGTGAGTAAACCTGCTGCTTTTAAAGCGATTAGTTGACTTTACATTAATAAAGTGAGTAAACCTGCTGCTTTTAAAGCGATTAGTTGACTTTACATTAATAAAGTGAGTAAACCTGCTGCTTTTAAAGCGATTAGTTGACTTTACATTAATAAAGTGAGTAAACCTGCTGCTTTTAAAGCGATTAGTTGACTTTACATTAATAAAGTGAGTAAACCTGCTGCTTTTAAAGCGATTAGTTGACTTTACATTAATAAAGTGAGTAAACCTGCTGCTTTTAAAGCGATTAGTTGACTTTACATTAATAAAGTGAGTAAACCTGCTGCTTTTAAAGCGATTAGTTGACTTTACATTAATAAAGTGAGTAAACCTGCTGCTTTTAAAGCGATTAGTTGACTTTACATTAATAAAGTGAGTAAACCTGCTGCTTTTAAAGCGATTAGTTGACTTTACATTAATAAAGTGAGTAAACCTGCTGCTTTTAAAGCGATTAGTTGACTTTACATTAATAAAGTGAGTAAACCTGCTGCTTTTAAAGCAATTAGTTGACTTTACATTAATAAAGTGAGTAAACCTGCTGCTTTTAAAGCGATTAGTTGACTTTACATTAATAAAGTGAGTAAACCTGCTGCTTTTAAAGCGATTAGTTGACTTTACATTAATAAAGTGAGTAAACCTGCTGCTTTTAAAGCGATTAGTTGACTTTACATTAATAAAGTGAGTAAACCTGCTGCTTTTAAAGCGATTAGTTGACTTTACATTAATAAAGTGAGTAAACCTGCTGCTTTTAAAGCGATTAGTTGACTTTACATTAATAAAGTGAGTAAACCTGCTGCTTTTAAAGCAATTAGTTGACTTTACATTAATAAAGTGAGTAAACCTGCTGCTTTTAAAGCAATTAGTTGACTTTACTTAAAAAAGTGAGTAAACCTGCTGCTTTTAAAGCGATTAGTTGACTTTACATTAATAAAGTGAGTAAACCTGCTGCTTTTAAAGCGATTAGTTGACTTTACATTAATAAAGTGAGTAAACCTGCTGCTGTTAAAGCGATTAGTTGACTTTACATTAATAAAGTGAGTAAACCTGCTGCTTTTAAAGCGATTAGTTGACTTTACATTAATAAAGTGAGTAAACCTGCTGCTTTTAAAGCGATTAGTTGACTTTACATTAATAAAGTGAGTAAACCTGCTGCTTTTAAAGCGATTAGTTGACTTTACATTAATAAAGTGAGTAAACCTGCTGCTTTTAAAGCGATTAGTTGACTTTACATTAATAAAGTGAGTAAACCTGCTGCTTTTAAAGCGATTAGTTGACTTTACATTAATAAAGTGAGTAAACCTGCTGCTTTTAAAGCGATTAGTTGACTTTACATTAATAAAGTGAGTAAACCTGCTGCTTTTAAAGCGATTAGTTGACTTTACATTAATAAAGTGAGTAAACCTGCTGCTTTTAAAGCAATTAGTTGACTTTACATTAATAAAGTGAGTAAACCTGCTGCTTTTAAAGCGATTAGTTGACTTTACATTAATAAAGTGAGTAAACCTGCTGCTTTTAAAGCGATTAGTTGACTTTACATTAATAAAGTGAGTAAACCTGCTGCTTTTAAAGCAATTAGTTGACTTTACTTAAAAAAGTGAGTAAACCTGCTGCTTTTAAAACGATTAGTTGACTGTACTTAAAAAGGTAAGTAAACACTTTGCTTTTAAAGCGATTAGTTGACTTTACTTATAAAAGTGAGGAAACCCTTTGATTTTAAAGCTATTAGGTGACTTAAAGTGAGTAAACCTGTTACTGTAAAAGCATGATTATTTTACTTTACTTAAAAAAAAAGAGTGATTAAACTTGCTTTTTTTGTTTCTCAGCTTACAGTTTAGCTTGTGGTTTTATGTCTAATGCATTACAGAGTAACAGTGTCATATGTCATTCATGATTCATGTTTCATACAGTATGCCATTCTCCAGACACAGAGCAAAATGCAGTCAATCGCAAACTGATCTGAGATTCAGCAGGAGAAATCTGTGTGATTTTTAACCTGCTTCTGCTCTAACAGAGATCTGGCAGACACAAGGCCAGACGCTGTGGGATTTACAGGAGATTTGTATATTGAGCATAAGGCAGTCAGAATTGGAAAAGAAGGTTGTTCAGAGGTTACCGTTTTATCCCCTCTCTGAAAATAATTGGCTTTCTGAATAAAGTGTGCCCTGGCGAAGGGGAATAAAGGACTGGTGCGATTGGGCACGGTGAGCTGATTAACTGTGCCCAGAAACATTAGTGACACCTCATCAGCTTATTATAGCATATGACGGAAATCGCAAAACATCAGTTTGAGAAGATGCGGCACTGATGAACTGTGATATTAAACTACTGTAATGGAATCTCATCTACAATTTCATTTGTAATCTTTGGTCACAGGGTTTAGTTGACTTTACTTATAAAGTGAGTAAACTTGTTGCTTTAAAAAGCGATTAGTTGATTTTACTTAATAAAGTGAGTAAACCTGCTGCTTTGCCGGCAGCTCGCTCTCTGCAACTCTCACATGGTCGCCCACTTTAGCTGAGCAGGGCTGCGCACGGTCAGTACCTGGATGGGAGAGCACATGGGAAAGCTAGGTTGCTGCCGGAAGTGGTGTTATTGAGGCCAGCAGGGGGCGCCCAACCTGCGGTCTTTGTGGGTCCTAATGCCCCAGTATAGTGACGGGGACGCTATATTGCTCAGTGAGCGCCGTCCAGGTGGATGCTGCACACTGGTGGTGCAGTGCTTTGAGTGCCCAGAAAAGCGCTATATAAATGTAATGAATTATTATTATTATTATTATTATTATTATTATTATTATTAAAAAGCGATTAGTTGACTTTACTTAATAAAGTGAGTAAACCTGTTTCTTTTAAAACGACAAGTTGACTTTACATTTAAAACAAAACGAGCAAACCCATTGCTTTGAAAGCGATTATTTTACTTTACAAAGAAAAGTGATCATGTTGAACTTGTTGATTGTAAGTTAAAAAATGTGTAAAGCTTTTACTTTTAAAGCAATTTGCTGTGTTTAAAAAGCAAGTGAACCCGTTGATTTAAAATGATTAAGTAATTGAGCTATGTGCATAATTATAAACTAATTTAAATCAACTTAACAGTTCTAAGTTTTATAAAGTATACTCACTTTTTTTAAAGTCAAAGGCATTTTTAATGCATCAGGTTTACTCACATTTCAAGTAACTAATTGCTTTTTACCGTGATTATTACATTAATCAACAAGCGTACATGTATGCTATAGAAAAATCCAAGGCACATCACTATTATTTAAATTAGTATTTAAAGGGACAGCTCATCCAGAAATGTGGCTGGAAGAGGATCTGCTGAATAAGGAAACAAACGCCAGTGAAATTGGCAGTTCATTCCACTGTGGTGACCCCTGATGAACTGGGACTAAGCCGAGGGAAAGTGAGTGAGTGAGTTTGTCCAAAAAATAATCTTTTACTTAAGAGTCAAGAGTCTGAGGTTGGCTAGCCGATGAATTTTAAGTTTTCAGTAATACTTGTGGCTTTACCCTCATTTTCTTTTAAGAGAACTGGATAAACAGATTCACCAAACTGATTAAGCCATACAAATCAGAACAGATCAGCAAGTTATTTAGTCAAAACTTTAGAGTTCATTAGTTTTCTAATGAACTCTAAATGATCCACCTTCAGTTTTTTTTGTTTTTGTTTTTTTGAAGACACCTTAAGCACTAGATTAAGTTACTCCACACATATATTTCTACACTAAACTACACAACAATAAAACTCCAAGACCAACACTCGTGAGTAATTTTCATATGATTTAGTTGAAATACTTTGAATGCAATTTAATGTGCAATTGAACGTATGTTCTTTCAAAGCAGTAATGAATGACCCACAGTTTAGCTAGTACAGGCCGAAGGATTTTGGTGTCATTCTCTGCATTGAAGGTGTCATGTGTAACAGAGTGACTAGACATCTCGCCAGCTGTTGACGTTTATTTCTGATGTTTATATGTGCTTGTAAATCTCTCATTAACATTGTTGGCCCAAGCGAGCTGTAAATCAGACGTTTTATTCCCTCAAATCTGTAAACACTCAACCTGTTCTGGCTGCCAATGAAACACTGTTTATAATCTAAGAGTGAACGAAGCCAAATACATCATAAACAGTCCATTATGCATATTGAAAAGACAAACGGTGTCATCTTGATATAGAGCCATTATCATAAACACACTTTGGTTTAGTTTTACCAATTACTACAATTCGCTATTCTACCTCAACTGAGCTTCATTGAATCAAAAACCTTCATTATTTTTCAATATGACAGTAAATCATCAACTTATTTGTAAATATAATGACAAATGTATAACATCTATGCTTAATGTGTAACTATTTTAATAAGCTGCTTTTTCAAACAACCAATTATTGGTGGTTGAAACGGAAGAGGACAGTCTTAAATTAACTTAATGTCCACTTTATGTATTTCTCATTTGTTATGTTTATTATAGTTCACATGCGTCCATCCAGTTTAGTTCCTATTCTATTCTTGCTAATATCCCTAGTTTCTGTGGTCATTTATTGAGTAGTTGGTGGTGCTCACCTGTGTCTGGTTTCGTTCTCCAAATATTAATCTACATTTATAAATATAAATGATTGAGATGATGTTTACATTTAATATATAAATATTGATTTTAATAAGCTGCTTACAAAAACAAGATATTGTTAGGGGTTGGTTAATTTCAGTAGTTACTAATTGAACCATTGATTATGCTCACCTGTGTCTGGTTTGGTTCTACTATTAAGCCGTGTATATTTGTAAATACAAATGTTTGAGATGCCATTATTGTTTAAATACTGATTTTAATAAGCAGTCTACAAACATGGTCTATTGTTAGGTGTTGAAATTGAAATGAGACAGTCTTAAATTAACTTCTAAATGTCCACTATATTTGTCTCCTTATCTCTTATTTGTCTCTTTTCTCATTTCTTTTCATTCCCATGTGTTGGGCCTGTTCCTATTCCATTTTTGCTCCTATTTCTGGTTAGTTGCTGTGGTTACTTATTAAACAGTTGATTATGCTCACCTGTGTCTAGTTTGGTTCTACAATTAGCCATGTATATTTGTAAATAAAAATAATTGAGATGCCATTAGTGTATAATATTGACTTTAATAAGCTGATTGTTATTGTTAGGGATTGAGAAAGCAATGGGACAGTCTGAAATTTCCACTATATTTGTTTCTTATGTCTCTTTGTCACTTTATTTTAGTTAATTTTTAATGTTAATTGTGTGCTGTCTCTTATATTATGTTTATTTTAGTTCCCATCTCTCAGTCCTGTTTAGTTTCTCAATTCCATTTTCTTCCAATTTCTGGTTCGTGTCTGTGGTTAGTTATTGGACAGTTGATTATGCTCACTTGTGTCCGGTTTGGTTCTACGATTAGCAGTACACCTCGTTTTAAATGTCATTAATGTCCATATACTGAATGATAAGCCAATTTAGTCAGTGACAGTCCTAGATGTGTTAAAGAGAAACACCATAATTCATTTTGAGGCACTCATCATTTTTATGTAGTT
The DNA here is from genome assembly GCF_052040795.2 of Danio rerio. NCBI lineage: Eukaryota > Metazoa > Chordata > Actinopteri > Cypriniformes > Danionidae > Danio > Danio rerio. Next base: position 50,734,902 of record NC_141041.1, on the reverse strand, counting down.
CAGTTTATGTAGTAAAACAAATCGAAAATGCTTAAACTACATGAAATATTATATATCAAAAATTTTTTTACTTTCACTGTATTTTCAAATATTGATTATTGATATTGAATACTGATTCACAAATATTGCAACATTTTTAGTTAAACAGCATTGGACAGGGTGACGCGGTGGCATAGTAGTGCCGTCATAAAGCTGTCGCCTCACAGCAAGAAGGTCACTGGTTCGAGCATCGGCTGGGTCAGTTGGTGTTTCTGTGTGGAGTTTGCATGTTCTCCCCACGTTCACGTGGGTTTCCTCCGGATGCTCCGATTACCCCCACAGTCCAAAGACATGTGGTACAGGTGAATTAGGTAAACTAAATTGTCCGTAGTGTATATGTGTGAATGAGTGTGTATGGTTGTTTCCCAGTGATGGATTGCAGCTGGAAGGGCATACACTGTGTAAAAACGTGCTGGATAAGTTGGCGGTTCATTCCACTGTGGTGACCCCGGAATAATAAAGGGACTAAGCCGAAAAGAAAATGAATGAATGAGCATTGGGCAGTTTGCGGTTTCAATGTGGACATTTTTGTCCTTAAAGTCTTGAGTGTACCTTCTTTGTAGTGTATTTTTTAAGGGAAATAAGGGCGAACTATTCCAATACACACAGTTATCAAAAATTGAAGGTTAAAAGTTTTTATTTTGGTTTTTAAAGTATTATTTAACAAAAAAATAGTAGTTTTCTGTGCTTATAAGTAGGGTGAGAGTATAAAACGATAAAAAAGTATGTAGAGTGTGTGTGTGTGTGTGTGTGTGTGTGTGTGTGTGTGTGTGTGTGTGTGTGTGTTGAGATGGCAGTGAAAGCCGACTGAGCTTCAGGACTGAATGAAGTCTTTCTGAACTGTGAGAAAAGTGTCTTTGAGGGAATCATGGGGGATTTGCTCCATTTCTTTTGAATTGACACAGCCTGCATTCTGTAAATCTGAGTGTGTTGTTGTTCTTTTCACAGTATAAAGCGTTAAATATTTCATACTACTCAGCATGAGAAACTGAAGATATTGAGCAGGTTACAACAGAAACTTCTGTAGGCGTGAATCTAACTGAAAAAACACACGGCGACAGTATGAGTGTGTGTTAAACTGCAACACAACAACTCAACAGTCCTCAAAAAGAGGCATTAAATACTCTGCGCTGTGAGCGTTCAACACACAGGCTATAAAGAGAGCTTTACTGAACAAAATCTGCTGCACTTTGTTCAATAAACACTTCAACAAGCAAAGGGAAATTGCTGGAAGAAATAATAATGATGGAAAAACTATTGGATATGGGCAGCCAATCACATCTGTTTGGCACAAGAACACAATAGCCAATCAGAGGCATTTAAATGACTCACTAAAATCAGCCGAACTCTGTATCTCACAATATTATACCTGATGCTTGAGGAATGTGGACGTATTGATGCAGATTTCTGACAGGAGTACATGATGGATGATATGATGACACGCTTCATTTAGAGATATATAGACATACAGAAAATAATAATGGGTCAACATCCCATAATGCAATTCACCACCGCAAATAAACACAAAAACACACAAAACACTGAAACTGCCATTTAGGGCGGAGCTAACAGTGATTTAGTAGGGTGTGTCTATTAATGATTCAGTGTGGAGCGAATAATAACTTAGGGCGGGTCTATCGATAATTTAGGGTTGGTCTATCAGTCCTTTTGGGCGGAGCTAACAGTAATTTAGGCTGAGTCTATCATTCCTTTAGGGCGGAGCTAACAGTAATTTAGGCTGAGGCTATCAGTCATTTAGGGCAGAGCTAACAATTTATTTAGGGCGGGTCTATCACCATTTAGGGCGGAGCTAACAGTATTTAGGGCTGGTCTATCGGTCATTTAGGGCGGAGCTAACAGTCATTTAGGCTGAGGCTATCAGTCATTTAGGGCGGAGCTAACAGTAATTTAGGGCGGGTCTATCAGTCATTTAGGGCAGAGCTAACAGTAATTTAGGGCTAGTCTATCAGTCATTTAGGGCGGAGCTAACAGTCATTTAGGGCTGGTCTATCTTGTCATTTAGGGCGGAGCTAACAGTAATTTAGGCTGAGGCTATCAGTCATTTAGGGCGGAGCTAACAGTCATTTAGGGCTGGTCTATCAGTCATTTAGGGCAGAGCTAACAGTAATTTAGGGCTGGTCTATCAGTCATTTAGGGCGGAGCTAACAGTCATTTAGGGCTGGTCTATCTTGTCATTTAGGGCAGAGCTAACAGTAATTTAGGGCTGGTCTATCAGTCATTTAGGGCGGAGCTAACAGTCATTTAGGGCTGGTCTATCTTGTCATTTAGGGCAGAGCTAAAAGTGATTTAGTAGAGCAGGTCCATCAGTCATTTAGGGTGGGGCTATCAGTAAATTAGGGCATAGCTACAGTAATTTATGTCAAGTCTATAAGTAATTTGGGGAGGAGTTAACAATAATTTAGGGCAGGTCTATCAGTCATTCAGGGTGGAGCTAACAGTAATTTAGAGCGGAGCTAACAGTGCTTTAGGGTGGAGCTAACAGTGATTTAGAGCGGAGCTAACAGTGCTTTAGGGTGGAGCTAACAGTGATTTAGTAGAGCGGGTCTATCAGTCATTTAGGGTGGGGCTATCAGTGATTTAGGGCGGAGCTAACAGTAATTTAGGGCAAGTCTATCTGTAATTTAGGGCGGAGTTAACATTAGTTTAGGGAAGGTGTGTCAGTAATTTCGGGCAGAGCTAACAGTAATTTAGGGTGGAGCTAACAGTAATTTAGAGCGGAGCTAACAGTGCTTTAGGGTGGAGCTAACAGTGATTTAGTAGAGCGGGTCTATCAGTCATTTAGGGTGGGGCTATCAGTGATTTAGGGCGGAGCTAACAGTGCTTTAGGGTGGAGCTAACAGTGATTTAGTAGAGCGGGTCTATCAGTCATTTAGGGTGGGGCTATCAGTGATTTAGGGCGGAGCTAACAGTAATTTAGGGCAAGTCTATCTGTAATTTAGGGCAGAGTTAGCATTAGTTTAGGGAAGGTGTGTCAGTAATTTCGGGCAGAGCTAACAGTAATTTAGGGAGAGTCTATCAGTCATTTAGGGCGGAGCTACCAGTGATTTATGCCAGATCTAACAGTAATTTAGGCCGGGTCTATCTGTAATTTAGAGCAGAGCTAACAGTCCTTTAGGGCGGAGCTAACTACGATTTAGTAGAGCAGTAGGGTGGGGCTACTAGTAATTTAGTGCAAGTCTATCAGTAGTTAGGGCGGAGTTAACAGTAATTTAGGGCAGGTCTATCAGTCATTAGGGCGGAGCCAACAGTGTTTTAGAGCGAGTCTATCGGTCCTTTAGGGCAAAGCTAAAAGTAATTTAGGGCGGCGCTAATTGTGGTTTAGTAGTGCAGGTCCATCAGTGATTTAGGGTGGGGCTATCTGTAATTTAGGGCGGAGCTAACAGTATTTTAGGGTGGAGTTATTAGTCGTTTAGGATTGGGCTCAGTTTTTTTTATATCACCCAGCCCAACTCTTCACCCAAAAAGAACACCAGGAGCACCACTTGTTTTCTGTTTTACATAACCAGCATAGTTTGTATTGTTTATTAACTTTATTTTCCACTTATTTAAATGTCCTGCTGTGTTGATATGTACTGTATGTACCCTGAGCTCCTGTAAACCACAAACAATTCCCAGTTTGCGCACACGTAAACTCTTTGTGATTGTGCATTATGAAGCTCAGTCTGCACTGAAGGTCACAGCAGCTCCAACTGTGCTCATTCTCCATTCACTGCTGTGTGTTTGAGCCTGTACAGGAGACTGTAGGGCTCAGTGACACGACAGCTGTCAGATCACACACACACACACACACACGCACGCACGCACACACACACGCACACACACACACGCACACACGCACACGCACACATGCACACACGCACACATGCACACACGCACACACACACTCTCTTCTCCATCAGAGTGAATGGTGGCCTCAGCGAGCCTCAATCCCTGTGGACTCAGGCAGAGAAATGAGCACTAATACCGGGTGACGGCGTGCTCTGTGTGCTCATTAGCTGGCCAGTGTTTCAATCTGAGCGTCAGAAAACACTGAACACACCCCTGCAGAACAGCATCTGTTGTTTGCAGATCAGCTTTCAGATGTGCTCCTCAACATTTCACTATATGGGGAACTCAAAGCTGCACAGAGACAGTCATTTATTTATTTATATGCTAAATTATAAACACATGTAGGCACATTTGAAAGAGATTTATTGCTCATTTTTTGTTTTATTTTATATTATTTGTAAAATATTATTTGCTTTACATGTTATTTATTTATTTACTATAGTTTATTTGCTATTAACAAACCCTTAACTAAGACTTTTAGTTCAATAAACTATTAGTTATCTGATTATTATGAGTTATCAATGCAGTAGTTGGGTTTCGGTGTTGATTATGGATGCAGAATAAGATCATATTTTATAAGTGCTAATAAACAGTTCATATCTTAATAGGGTTATGGTTAGGGTTATGGTTAGGTCAGGTAATAAGTCAGTAATAAATGGTGTAACCAAAGATCCCATGCACGTATTACATATATTAACACTTCATATTCACACTTGCATATATTTGAGATATTTATATTTAAAAACTACATATTTATTTCTAATACATGTTATACATAACCAGCCTGATCTCACAAGGAAACGTAAGTATTTTACATTTTGCCAGTTTAGTGGCTAATTCGTACAAATTCGTTCGAGTTCAGTCAAATTGTACGATTTTAAAAAGGAGGCGTGGCACCTAATCCCACCCCTAAACCCAACCGTCATTGGGGGATGAGCAAATCGCACTAAAATGTACGAATTAGATTGTACAAATTCGTACGAATTAGCCAATAAATGAAAAACCTTACGAATTGCTGTGAGATTGTGTTGGCATAACTATACATTTATTTTGAATGACAGAATTAATTTAACATTACATAAATACCTGACTACAGTCTTGCTGTTGATCCCAGTTGTAAGAGCCGCAAATAATAACTGGACTTCTAGTTGATGATGTGTAAAAGTGTCAGAAGGTGGATTTCTCTGATGAATCATCTGTTGATCTGCATCCCAATCATCAGTAACACTGCAGAAGACTAGCTTGAACCAGCATCGAGCTGAGATTCTCATAGATATCAGTCAAGTTTGGTGAAGGAGACATCATGGTTTGGGGTTACATTCAGTATGGGGGGGTGCGAGAGATCTGCAGAGTGGATGATCAACATCAACAGCCTGAGGTATGAAGACATCTGTGCTGCCCATTACATTACAAACCACAGGAGAGCAGCAGGATAGCGCTCCTCATACTTCAGCCTCCATCAAAGCTCCTGTAAGCAAAGAAGGTCAAGCTGCTCCAGGATTGGCCAGCCCAGTCACCAGATATGAACATTATTAAGCATGTCTGGGGTAAAATGAAGGAGGAGGCGTTAAAGATGAACACAAAGACTCTTGATGAACTCTGGGAGTCCTGCAGGAACGCTTTCTTCTTCATTCCAGATGACTTTATTAATCAGTGATGTGAGTCATGTCAGAGATGTATGGATGCAGTCCTCCAAGCTCATGATGGAGTCAGACACAATCTTCATTCTGTCTCCACTGCAGCAGGACTTTATATTCTATACTGGACATTATTTCTGTTCAGTGATGAGACTTTAGTCTGAGCAGAGTCAGACCGCACTGTCCTCATCCAATCCTTAAATATCAAGGCATGATTAGATTTTATTGTGTTCAAATCAGCAAAATCTAGAGGCCTTCACCTTTCATAGAGACACTTCTGACACCAAATCATCAACTATAAGTCAGGTTATTATTTTAGATTTTTTTTTTCAAGTTTTTTTTAGACTTTTGTCAGGAAGTGTATATTTGCAGAAATTATTAGCCGTTTTTTAAAAATATATGTAATGGTATTTTTTATTGTATTTTATATTATTTATAGTTGATTTATTGTTATTATGTCAAAGCTACAATCATTAAACACCGTCACATACATTTGTTTAATGCTGGCTTGATGTAAATCAACCAAAGCTGTAGTTGTGAAAGAAAAAAATCCCACACTTCCAACTCAAGTGTGAAATCAATGTTTTCAGACACTTAACCACACAGACCTAATTAAAACCTGGAAAAAACTGTTGAATGCTTATTAATTGCAATTAGTTAAACTTTAAAGTGTTTTACCCACTGAAGTAGGATTAAAGCACCTCTTTATAGTTTTATAACCACTCATATTGTGTTGTACATATGTAGTTAATACACTGAAAAGTATTTATGGCCAACTAAAATACATTTATAATGGATACTTCTCCCATATATATGTATTCTGTCTTCATTTACTCTGTCTCTCATCAATACATAAGCTGTGTGAGAAAACTGACTGATTATTAATGTTCTTAGAAATCTTTTCTTTTGTGTTTAGCTGAATAAAGCAGCTCATGCAGGTTTCAAAGGACATAAAGGAGAATAAATGATGAGCTACACCTTTAATATAGCATCTATTGAAGAGCACGCTGTCTATTTTAATATATCTGTAATGAAGCCGCAGTACATTTAAATACATGAACACAATGAATACACGAATGTGTAAAATGTAATATAAAATGTTTGAATGACTATACAATTATTTACATTTGCTTTAGCATGACAAAGTAAACTTCTTTAAAACCACTGCCAAATTAAATAGTTTTATTTTTTTGACATTATTACATAATTTTTTAAAGAAACAGTGATCAATGTGTTCCTCTTTAAGTGCTTTCATGCTATTAACAAACCATTTACTAAGACTTATACTTTAATAAACTACTAATTATCTGCTTATTAATAGTTAGTAATGCAGAAGTTGGGTTTAGGTGTGGATTAAGGATGTAAAAGGAAGATCATACTTCATGAGTACTAATTAACAGTTTATATCTTAATAGGGTTAAGGTTAGGGTTAGGTTAGGTAATAAGTCAGTAGTAAATGATGTGAATTGTGACTCAAACTAATGAGTAAGCAAAGTTTCCATGCATTTGTTTTAACACCTTATATACATTTACACTCACCGGCCACTTTATTAGGTACACCTGTCTAATTTCCCGTTAACACAAATCACATGGCAGCAACTCAGTGCTTTTATGCATGTAGACATGGTCAAGACCAGGGGTGGCCAACACTGTTCCTGGAGAGCCACCTTCCTGCAGATTTCAGTTGCAACCCATATCAAACACACCTGCCTGTCATTATCACGTGGTGTTCAGGTCCTAATTAATTGGTTCAAGTGTGTTTGATATGGGTAGCAACTGAAATCTGCAGGAAGGTGGCTCTCCAGGAACAGGGTTGGCCACCCCTGGTCAAGATGATCTGCTGCAGTTCAAAGCGAAATCAATATGTTATGCTCATCAACTCTTTTTAATAATGCAGCTAACTAAATTTAAATACAAATAGAAGATCTGAAAATATAAAATAATTTAGCTGTGAAAAATAAAATATTTTTATCAAATAAATAAAATAAAAATACTTTAAAAATAAAATAATAAAATATAATAATACAAATACAAACAAAAAGACTTTGAAAATAACAATAAAATAAAACATTTTATCAAATAAAATAAAAACATTTTTATCAAATAAAATATAAAAAATAAAACATAAAACCTGAAAATAAAATAAAATAAATCTAAAAATAATACAAAAAAATAAAACAAAACTTAAAAAAATAAATCAATTTTATATCAAATCAAATCAATTAAAAACAACAAAATTTATTTTAATATGAATAAAATAAAAATAACATATAACATAAACAAATAAAACATAATCGTTAGAAAATAATATAAAACAGAATTTTAAAAATATAGTTTTTATTAAACAAAACAACTTTTAAAAAATATAAATGCATTTTAATCAACAATATAAAGCTAACATAAAACTTAAACAAATAAAACAAAATAATTTGTCAAATAAAATAAAATACAACACATATAAATGAGTATAATATTTTATAAATAATAAAATATAATAATACAAATAAAAAAACAAAAACTATGTTGAAAATAACAATAAATGTAATATTTTATCAAATAAAACACTTTTATAAAAAATAATACATATATAATAAAAATAACTTAAAACTAATACAGGAAAAAATAAAACAAAACTTCAAAAATACAGTAAATTTTATAAAAACAATGAAATGTATTTTAATACAATAAAACTAACATTAAACTGAAAAAATAAAATTGAATAAATTTTATATAAAATAAAATTTTAAATATTTTAATACAGTAAAATAAAACAACCATAAAAATTAAACAAAAAATAAAATCTTTAAAAAAGTTATACAAATTTTTTTTTTTAAATAAAAATTATACAAAAATAAAATTAAATAAAACTTTAAAAAATAATAAAGCAATTATCAAACAAAGTAAAATAAAATCATTTAAAATCTAAAATAAAATTATATATATAACTGTGCTGCAACTTCATCTAATCAAAGAAAACACTTGAGCACAAATGAAAGCGTCCTGTAAATCAGCATGGCCTGCAGTGAAATCAGCATCAGTAATGTGGGTCTGCAGGTCTGATCTTTCAGACGGATGTTTATGAGGCAGGGGAACGGGGGACTTTTATAAGTAGAACATGCCGTTCATTTCAAACAGCAAATACTTTAATGTAATGGATCTCAAGAGAGCAATAAAGTTAATGAAGTGGCCATGTGACCTGTTTATTCTCCATCCGCAATGAATGAGAGCAGCAAAACAAAATAAAAGATCAGCACTGGATGTTACTTTAGTGAAGGAAAACTGGCAGAAGCCTGAACCTGTTACTTATATTTACACTGTTGAGGTCTGAAATACATCAGTATAATGAGGATTTTAAAAAAAATCACTGATGACAATGAATAAATGAATAAATAAATAAATAAATAAATAAATAAATAAATAAATAAATAAACACTTACAAATAAATAAAAAAATTGTAAAATAATAAATAAAATTTATTTTAATATTTTTAATAATACAAATATTGTATTTTAAAATAAAATAATAATATTTACAGTTTTGTTTTACTTTCTATTGACCAAAAACAGATTTTAAACACAAAATGCATCAAAAAATTATTTTAATAAAATATATTATTTAAAAAAATCACTAATGACAAAATAAATAAATAAAATAAAATAAAAACTCTGATGAATTTTAATAATAGATAATAAATAAATAATTTTGTGCGTGTGATAATAAATTAATAATAAATAAATAAAACTTATTTTTTTTAAATAATACAAACAAAATAAAATATATACTGGGTTTTAAATTAAATATAGTAATAATAAAAAAATAACAATAAAACATTTTTAATCAAGTAATTATAAGCTTCCTCTGGAGGTTACTGTGTGTGTGCGTGCATGTGTATGTGCATGCGTGCGTGCATATGTATGTGTGCGCAGATGTGAGTGTCACACATCAGTCAAAGCTGCTTTACTGTCCCTCGTGTGTGTGCTGTGATGAAAAAGTGTGTGTGTTGCGTTGTGTTGTGAAAGAGTGTGTGTGTGTGTGTGTGTGTGTGTGTGTGTGTGTGTGTGTGTGTGTGTGTGTGTGTGTGTGTGTGTGTGTGTGTTGTAAAAGAGAAAGCGGATCAAAGCTGAGCTCAACACTGACCTGAGGAGCTGCTTTTAATGAGACGCCAGCAGAAGATCAGGAACACTCAAACTTACTCAAAACTCACTCTTCTGCACTGCCTTTACTACGTTTACCAGCGGGTATGCATGCACTAAATCCAAACATACATTGAGCATTGAAAACTGCACTGTGAATTGTACAAAAATTCTGAAGATTGAAGACTGAACTGCCTGAGAGGCACAAACACTTATATCAACTTCATTTATACACAACACTGTACAAAGTGAGCCTCTAGCATGACCAGTGACCAGGCCAGAAAGGTGTCCATATGGAGATCAATAGATGACACAAACACAGTTATTACAAATCATAGACAGCGTTCAGTTGTTTTGTGGTGTTTATTTGATATTGTTTGTTGTGGAAAGGACTACATGATAATTATCCTATAGTCGTCAGTAATATGTGCTGTAGATATCATGAGTGTAAAAAGGAACAAAAGCCGTTGTCCTCAAACTGCCCCCTAGTGTTCATTCTACATACAAACTGCAGTCAAACGTGTTGAGGTACACTACATTTCAATCAGTTCTGCACTACTTTAAACAACATGTACGCATGCAACACTAAAAATATACATTGATCATTATAAAATTGCATTGGAAATTGCACACAAATTCAGAAGATGAAGATTTAGCTGCTTTAAATGCACACTTTTCATTAAATATTTACAGAATTTTCATTTAAACCCAGCATCATATAAAGTCAGCTATGAGTAAACTGACCACGCCAGAAAAGTGTCCATGTCAAGATCGATAGGTGACAAACACAATCATAATAAATCATAACCAGCATTAAGTTAACTACTGTTGTGGAAAGAACTGCATGAAACTTATAATTTGTTTGTCAATAATAAGTGCCTGTAAATAACATTAGTGTGAAAAGGAACTGAAGCTGTTGTACAAATAAAATAAAATCTTTTTAAAATAATGCAAAAATAAAATACAATACACTTTAATATAAATAAAAAAGCACAAAAGCACTAAAATGAAATATGTTTTAGCACAAATAAAATAAAACAAACATCAAACTTAAACAAATAAAGTAAAAAAAATAATATAGTAAAAAAAAAAAAAAAATATATATATATATATATATATATATATATATATATATATATATATATATATATATATATATATATATATATATAATAAAAATATATACCCAATAATTTGTATCAAATAAAATATATATTTTTAAACAAATAAAAAATTTATATTTATAGTTTTATACAAATAAAAATAAGCTAAAATAAAATGTGAACAGAATGATCTTTAAAAAATAAATGTTATATACATTGAAATAAAATCACATTTAAACAGTTAAATAGATATATATTTTATGCAAATAAAATAAAACTAACATAAAACTTAAACAAATAAAGTAAAAAAAAAAAAAATATATATATATATATATATATATATATATATATATATATATATATATATATATATATATATATATATATTTATTTATTTATATTTATATATAAATTATACAAAATATGTCCAATAATTTGTATAAAATAAAATATCAAATAAAATATATTTTTAAATACATGAAAATGAAAAATATATAGTTTTATAAAAATAAAGTAAACTAACTAAATAAAAATAAATCTTTAAAAGATAAATGTTATAAAAAATACAATAAAAAACTTTTAAACTATTAAATGAATATATTTTAAGGCAAAGAATAAAACTAACATAAAACTTAAACAAATAAAATAAATCTTTAAAAAATAACGCAAATAAAATTAAATTTAAAACTGAAATAAAAAGTATTAAATAAAATAAAACATTTCTAAAAACTCAAATAAAATATGTTTTTGCAGTTTCACAGAAATGCAGACTGAAGCATGTATTTACAGTGAGTCATGTAAAGTGACATGTAAAGGCTTCACTAGGGTAATTAGGGTAAAGTTAGGGTAATTAGGCAAGTCATTGTATAACAGTGGTTTGTTCTGGAGACAATCCAACACTAATATTGCTGAAGGGGCGAATAATACTGAGCTTAAAATGGCTTTAAAACAATTCAAAACTGCTTTTATTCTAGCCCAAATAAAACAAATAAACTTTCTTCAGAAGAACAAATATTAGGAAATACTGTGAACAATTCCTGAATCTAATAAATATCACTTGAGAAATATTTAAAGGAGGTTGAATAATTCTGACTTCAGCTGTATGCAAGTGTGACTTTCAGAGAGTGAATGTGATTAGAGGCTCTCCAGTGCTGTCCGTCCACACACTTCTGTCCTTCTTCTTCTTGATGTGAAATGGTTTGTAGCTCAGATGTGCACCGAGCGCAGCGCTTTATTATTATTTATGAGGTGGAACATTGTCAAGTGCTTCTTGTGCTTCACAATGACCTTCATTTAGTTCGAGGCCATAAACCTCGACCGCCTTATATCACGGGAAATATTCACAAACGCCAGCTCATGCACACACACCAGAGACCGGCACCTGACATAAAGATGCATGAGTGTGTGTGTGTGTGTGTGTGTCTATGGCTCTATTTAAATGATCTAAGTGAATAAGGTGTAAAGTGCGTGGCACAGTTTCAGTTACATGGCAAATAAATTTTATTAGTTTGACATTTTGTCATGTTTATAGTCTAAATCAGTGTTTTTCAACTGGTGGGTCGCGACCCAAAAGTGGGTCACGGGAACATTTTCAGTGGGTCGCGGAGTGTGTGGTCAAAAAAAAACAACAAAGTTTAATTTATTACTTATTTTGCTTATACAGTACCAGACTTTTTTTTTTTTTTTAATTTTTGCGCGATAACCCTAACAATTGACATGTGTAATTTCATTTCAAGAGTTCACACTTAGCTGATGATTTACAAAGCTTATTTGGCATGCTGTCCCGGGAGAGAGCCCCGAGCTCAAGGGCTCCTCGAGCCCGGGGCTTCCTCCCGTTGGCAGAGCAAGAAGGGAGCCCGAGCTCGGTGGATCTCAGAACTCCCCTGCTGCTGTAGCTAAGGGAACGTAAGGGATTAGACAAGCTTGATTGTTATGCATGTTGAATGCCTTTGGATGGTGGGAGGAAACCGGAGAACCCGGGGAAAACCCAGGCGGACACGGGGAGAACATACAAACTCCCCACAGAAACACCCACCGGTCCTATGGAACTAGGGCCGGCAGTGTTCTTGCTGTGTGGCTTGCAGTGCTAACCACTGGACCGCCGTGCCGCCCAATCACAGGTAAAGGAGGAGAATAGGGGAGGAGGGGGGTTTCTTCCAAACGAAGATAAAGTGAACTGAAAACTGAGGCTATTTATAGTGGCTTAGGGCTCATATGATTGGAAGATAGTGATTAGCAAATGCGAGACTGGCCGTGATAAATCATAAGCACGTGATCCTCTCGAAATTAGTTTATGAATAAACTTCACTTAATGATAGCAACAAATATGTCAAAGTGCAAGTACGACCCCGAATATGTAAAGTATGGATTTACAAGTATTGACGACAGAAAAGACTTAAAGCCTCAGTGTCATATGTAGTGAGATGCTCTCATAAGAGAGCATGAAACCTTCTAAATTAAAACAACATTTAAACCAGACAACATGTTTTATTAACAGTTCAGTTTAGTTCATGGTAACTGAACATTTCCTTACCCTAACCACTGTTTACAGTATTTGTCGTTTTTACTTTGTAATATTTCTATAATTTGATCCATTTTTTTAAATGACAGCAATAAAATATTGTTTATTTGTAAGTCTCTTATTTGTGTCTTATGATGTATCTCTCACTATTTGTGTATGTTAACAAATAAATACGAATTAATTAAAATTCCTATAATTGTATTATATTTCCTAAAATTTGGCTCACACTTGATGACCATGTAAAAATGTGGGTCCCATGGCCAAACCAGTTGAGAACCCCTGGACTAAATATCTAAACATTCTTATATCAAGAAGCGTTTTCTCGACAACCTAACAATATTGTTTTGTTTTCAGAAATAATGAGTTTTTCGTTAAAACAAGCTAAATAATCTGCCAGTGTTGAAAGCAAATAATATTGTTTTTTTCGTTCTGACATAATTTTCTTACACCAATTGGCAGATTATTTTGCCTATTTTAAGGAAAAACTCACTTCATTTTGGCACATTATTTCTGAAAACGAGACAGAAATAATCTATTTTGCCTGTCCAGAAAATGCATTTATTAAGGAGGGGAAAAACAGTCGCCCGGTATAAAAGGGTTATCTTTGTTCTCTTGATGGGTTATGGCTGTGTTTTGAGCATAGTGTGCATTTAACCAATCAGAGTCTCATCTAGAGCAGCACGATTAATTGAAAAAAGATCACGATTTCAATTCAACCCTACACACCATCCAAATTCAGCTTATCTACGATTCAACCAATTATATTTTTAAGGGTGAGGAGAGAAGCAATGCAGTCTTTAGAGCAACACTGACACCTTCAAATGGCGTTAAAAGTGTCACGTACTGTATTTATAAGGTATAATTCACCTAGAAATGTCATTTCTGTCATCATGTAATGATGTATTTACGGCTGCGCATCACGCGTAAGCTGACCACGAGCTGTTTGCTTACTTCCAAAAACGCGTGCGTGCACGCATGACGCCTACTGTAGTGAACACAACCTGCATATGCTGTGAATAACAGGTAATAAAGTTGAACATAACGTTCAGTTTGTTGCACAGAGCGATCGTTTGAGAGCCGTGCGGGAGGTTGGATTTGCATGTGTGTGTTTTTTCTCACAGTGACAGCAGCCATGAGCTGCACTCGGAAGTGAAACCTGTGCGCACATCCTTTAAATGAACCTATCGCATTTTACAGTTAAGATTACGACACGCATTCGATATGTTTCTTTTTCTTTCATAGTGAACACAAAGTGTTGTGCATGAAAATAAATGTTTACAGTGTCAGTATAACAACCCTAGCCTATGTATATTGTTGAATATAACGCAAGGAGGAATCTGATAATGACAAATGTCTGATTTTACCAGTGAAAACAAATGATCTAATAATGCTGTCGACTACAAATGACAAGCACATGTTTTAAACATAATAAATCAATTTTATAATTATGAATAGTCTGAGTGTGTGTGTGTGTGTGTGTGTATGTTTTTGTGACATATCAGGACACAAATCTGTATAATGACATGGGTATGACACAGGTATTACAAAAAGCAGGTGAAATATGAGGATATTGGTGACGTCCTCATTTCTCAAAATGCTCATAAATCCTACAGGATGAGTTTAATCAGAGAGTAAAGCTGCACACAGTCTCCTGTGATGGTTGGGTTTAGGGGTGGGTTGGGGTGAGGGCAATATAATATACGGTTTGGACAGTATAAAATGAATGGAAACCTATGTAATGTCCCCACTTTTCACAAAAACAAACACGTGTGTGTGTGTGTGTGTGTGTGTGTGTGTGTGTGTGTGTGTGTGTGTGTGTGTGTGTGTGTGTGTGTGTGTGTGTGTGTGTGTGTGTTCTATTCCTGGGGGGGGGGTTGTGGGTAACGTTGAAGCCAATAGCCTAGTGGTAAGTGTGTCGACATATTGCACCCAGGTGCTCGCGGTGACCTGAGTTCTATTCCTGGCTCGAGGCCCTTTGCCGAACTATGCTCCCCACACTTTCCTGTCTGTAAATATCCATTGTTCTAAGGTGAAAAGCCCTAAAAATTATTATTGAAAAAAAAGGTGCATTTGCTATTGACATGGTGGACTTTGTAAGAGTAAAAGCTGAACGCTTCACTGGCGAGTCAAACAAAGCATCTGCAGAATGAGAATCTTCCCTTTGACCTTGGATTGGGGAAACGCTGGTAGACACACTCCCCATCTATTACATATTTAATTTCATAATTTTATTTGTTAAGTGCCAAAATTTGTTTCAAAACGATTTCTAAATTCAATATCCACCAAAGTAATAACTGATCAATAACAACAAACCGAGCTAAATCCAAACACACTTCCTATTCCCACACCCCAATATACAGTAGTGATGCATACGTCTCTAAAACCTGACAAATCTACACAAAAATGCTAATAAACATACATATGCATATAATAAATACTGATAATAATAATAACAACACTAAACAAATGTGAATAGTCATGAATAAACTGCCTACAACAGAGCCGGATTCCACCACAGAGGTGAATAAAGCATGGGAGGAGGAGGGGTTTTTATAATTGTGTAGACAATAACATTTTATTTTACATTTTAATCCTTAAATGTCTTCATGTTTAAAGATAATTGTGTATTGCTGAACATACCTCTGTGTGCAATAAACAATATGTATGCACATTTGTGGACCTGTATAGGCCCATATTACTAACACATTCTTTAAATAGCAAATAAAATGTCTGCGTTACTTATTTATTTGTTTAATACCACAGTCTGTTTCAGTTGCCTCAAAATAGCAACGTGTCAACAATGTGCCTTAACACACCTCCTTTTCAGCAGTGGCGCAAAAAGGGGGTATGCAGTATATGCGGCGCAAAAATAAATAAATAAATAAATAAATGTTTTGTTAAAAATGTTTTTTTTTGCATTTTGTATGAGTATAATATTGTATTTTAATAAATAAAAAATTATACCATGAGTTGCATACGTTGGCACACACATTTTAATTCAAAATCGACACTATAACATGCAGTCGCAGAGCCAAGTGTAAGGTGTTCATGTAAATGTAACTTTAGATTTTTTTTTTACAATTTTTATCAAAATAAAACTGTCAAATCATACATACAGTACAGTTGAGGTCAAAAGTTATAAGATTAATCTGAATTTTTTCTTTATTTAATATTATTTATTATTAATTATTTAATTATTTTGCCTAAATAAGAGGGATCACACAAAATGTATGTTTATGTAAGTACAGACCTATTTCACATAAACCGATATTTCATATAAAATATTTGGATTAAAAATTCACCTATATAAATATTATATACTTGATTATAATGATTCTTAACCCTGTTAAAGTTGACACATGAACAAATTGTCCGAATATTCACATTTTTTGGAACTGAAATGTTTTTAATCCTTCTATCAAAATCCATTTTATACAATATACATGTTTTTATAAATTTATTATGTGTCATATTGATACATCAGGCCTTTTGGTAACTTTTTTTGTTCAAAACTATTTTATTTTAGTTACAAAACTTGAACCCGCATACCTCTCAGTATATGTGTAGTTGCGCCCCTGCTTTTCAGACTAGCAAACACATGAGCGCAGAAATGCATTTAAAGAACTTGGTGCAAAACAATGTGAAGCGGGTCCAGAGCCTGTTTTACCATCATTAAAGTAGCAAAAGTGGATTCAGACACGCTCTTAATGCTTTTGTGCCATGTGCTTTATGTGTCCAATGTGTTCAAGATAAAGCATGAAGTTTACTTAAAATGTTACTCCATTTAAAGTCTATATGAAGGCCAATGGTGTGGTGTTGTTTTAAATATAAAGCGTGCGTGGTTTGGTACACCTGCTGTAAGAAAAATACATCCCTCAATGCATTGTTGTACATTAAGATGCTGCAGTCCACCTGCTTCAGCTGGACAAGCTCACTTCTGCATCTCTATATGTAGATCATCCTCACAGCTGCAGCGAGGCTTTATTTACCGCATTTACTTACTCATTTATTTCACAGAGGTATATATATTTCATCTTTAGATTGTGCATGAGAAGCAGGTTTTGTTTCAACAAATGGTTTTCAGAAATAATGAGTCAAAATGAAGTGAGTTTTTCCTTAAATAAGCAAAATGATCTGCCAATGGGGTGAGCAACATAATATCATGTCCAAAGAAAAAACAAGATTATTTTTCTTTCTCCATTGGCAGATTATTTTGTTGTTTTACAGAAAGACTCTCTCATTATTTCCGAAAACAACACTACATTTTAGCTTGTTTGGAAAATGCTTCTTGATTTAAGTGTTTTAAGATACATGGAGGGGCGAGGCAGTGGCGCAGTAGGTAGAGCTGTCGCCTCACAGCAAGAAGGTCACTGGGTCGAACCTCGGCTCAGTTGGCGTATTTGTGTGGAGTTTGCATGTTCTCCCTGGGTTTCCTCCGGGTGCTTCGGTTTCCCCAACAATGCGGTGAATTGGGTAGCATCCACTACGTAAAAACGTGCTGGATAAGTTGGCGGTTCATTCCGCTGTGGCGACCCCGTATTAATAAAGGCACAAAGCCGACAAGAAAATGAATGAAGATACTTGGACTAAATTTATGAATTAATTATTAATTACGATATTATTAATGGAGCAGCAACTACACGTTGGCTCTTTCTCTCCACATGTAATAACCATCTTTTTAGTTTTGGAGATTTTAAAAAAGAGATGTGGATTTCCACATTCCAGTTGAGCAAGAGGCTCATGCATGCTCATTTGTGAGTCTCTTTAGATAAAAGTGTCTGCTAAATGAATAAATGCAAATGTTCTTCTTCTTCCTCCGCATCATGTAAAAGGCTCACAGTATCACATGCATACTTAATGATATAGTGCTTTTTTTAAAGAAATTAACACAAGGAATTGTATAGGAAATAAACGATGAAGGAGATAAAACACATCCCAGTGAAGCTCCAAACTAAGACATCATTTTATCCTCCAACACTGTAGAAAACACACAATAACTTTGCTTTTTTCTGTAAAATTCAGCATTTTGTGATTATTCTATTTGACATTCAAGTACTGTACTTTCAAGAAGAGTGTAAATCCTGTGCAATATTCCAGTATTAAGGATGTATCTGATTCACATTGATGAACACAGCTAGTGTGTGTGTGTGTGACTGACCTCTGAGGAAGCAGTGTTTGCTGTGCAGGGCTGATATTGTCCTGCGCCGCACACACGCCGATCTGTACAGCTCGCAGTGGTTCTGGTAGAAGCGTCCGTCAGATCCACACACCGGCACAAACGTGCTGTGGCACCTCTCCTGACACACACACTCCGCTCGGCCCGTCGCTGCACGCACCACACACTCCCGGCCCCGACCGCAGGATGACCTCTGACACACAGCCGCATCTGGAGGAACAACACACACAGAGATAATGCAGCAGGCTGGAGGAATACAGCTGTATACAGCTAAAGTCAGCAATATTAGCTCTCCTGAATTATTATTAAAATAATAGAAGATTTATTCAGCACATTTCTAATCATAATAGCTTTAATAACTCATCTCTAATAACTGATTTCTTTTATCTTTGTCATGATGACAGCACATAATATTAGACTAGATATTCTTCAAGACACTTCTATACAGCTTAAAGTGACATGTAAAGGCTTCACTAGGGTAATTAGGGTAAAGTTAGTGTAATTAGGCAAGTCATTGTATAACAGTGGTTTGATCTGGAGACAATCCAACACTAATATTGCTGAAGGGGCGTATAATATTGACCTTAAAATTGGTTTAACACAATCAAAAACTGCTTTTATTCTAACAGAAATAAAACAAATAAGACTTTTTCCAGAAGAACAAATATTATCAGACATACTGTGAACAATTCCTGAATCTGTTCAACACCATTTGGCAAATTTCAAAGGGGGTTTAATAATTCTGATTGCAACTGTATATATATATATATATATATATATATATTAGGGATGTAACGGTATCAGAATTTCACGGTTCGGTAATACCTCGGTATGAATGTCACGGTACGGTATTTATTAAATCATTTACAGGAAAAAACAAAACTTATGAAAATACTCCAAAAAAGTGCAAAAGTGTCAATGACATACAAATTAGTCATCTATCTGTAAGCTTTGAAACAGGAACTTCAATTTTAATAACAAAATAATATTAAACCATGTAAAAAAATAAAGTTTCAATTTAGTATTGTTGAAAACTCATCACATTCAACATTTAATCACTCACTCACTTAGATAGAGATGGGTTTAAAGGAAAATTATCATATAAATATAATCTGGTAAAAGCTGGTATCTCTGGGCATTTACAATGTCCCCTGCAACAGAAAAAAAACCCTCTCATTTGGGACTGAGGTTTCTGGGACAAGAGAGATATGACTTGGCCCAGGTTGACAGCAGTGGGTAACGTTGTGCATTGTCTTTCCCCCACTTGAGAGGACAAACCATGAGTGAGATAGAGATCTCATGTCTGCATCAATCTGAACAGTGTGCTGACAACACCGCTATTCAGTACGCGCGTGACAACACCGCTATTCAGTAGGCGCGCGACAACACAGCTGATAAGAACTCGCGCGACAACACCGCTATTCAGTAGGCGCGCGACAACACAGCTGATAAGAACTCGCGCGACAACACCGCTATTCAGTAGGCGCGCGACAACACAGCTGATAAGAACTCGCGCGACAACACCGCTATTCAGTAGGCGCGCGACAACACAGCTGATAAGAACTCGCGCGACAACACCGCTATTCAGTACGCGCGCGACAACACCGCTATTCAGTAGGCGCGCGACAACACCGCTATTCAGTAGGCGCGCGACAACACCGCTATTCAGTAGGCGCGCGACAACACAGCTGATAAGAACTCGCGCGACAACACCGCTATTCAGTACGCGCGCGACAACACCGCTATTCAGTAGGCGCGCGACAACACAGCTGATAAGAACTCGCGCGACAACACCGCTATTCAGTACGCGCGCGACAACACCGCTATTCAGTACGCGCGCGACAACACCGCTATTCAGTAGGCGCGCGACAACACAGCTGATAAGAACTCGCGCGACAACACCGCTATTCAGTAGGCGCGCGACAACACAGCTGATAAGAACTCGCGCGACAACACCGCTATTCAGTACACGCGCGACAACACAGCTGATAAGAACTCGCGCGACAACACCGCTATTCAGTACGCGCGCGGCGACAACACCCGCTTTAGAGTTTTCCAGCTCTTTTCATCCCCGCTTCTAGCAGCACACTCCATTTCCGCATTACTGGATCTGTAGCGACAACGGACCGCAAGGGATGATGGTCAAGCATGGGCTGATGGGAATTGTAGTGTCCGGTACCTCCCGTTCGCTTCATTCGCCTGAGCAAATTTTCTCAGAAGACCTAAAGTTTTACCGAGTCATGCGACTACGGTAATATAAAAAAAAATTAATATTGCGATATGACGGTACATCCCTAATATATATATATATATCTCACTAAATAACACAGTTAATTCAAAAGTAGATTACATACATTTATATTTCCACACCTGCAATAAAGTCTGGACAGCTCTTTCAGATGAATCTCCTGCTGGGTCACACACACACTGGACTTTCAGTATCAAACACAGCAGACTCTCTGCTTCTGCAGGCGACAGAAACTGACTCCCAATTAATTCAGTGCCACTGACTGAGAGTGCTAGTCTGCTCTGCGCAACACACCACCACCGCTGCAGGAGCCCTACATATATGCTGCACCATCCAATACATATATTTACTTGTGTAAGTTTGTGTAAATATATTTATTTATTCATTCATTATATTTTCAGCTTAGTCCCTTTATTAATCAGGAGTCACCACAGAGGAATAACTCGCCAACTTATCCAGCATAAGTTTTATGCAGTGGATGCCCTTCCATCTGCAATCCATCACAGGGAAACACCCATACACTTTCATGCACACACACTACGATCAATTTAGCTTAATCAATTCAGATATAGTACACAGATATTGATATTTCACAAAGTTTTTTTGAATCCACCAAGCTTCGCAATGTTTTACATTTTTAAATCTAAATCCCAAATATCAGAAATGACAACAGATTGTTAGGATTTAATTAATGTCAATATTAATGTTATTGAGTAATGCACTTACTTCACAGATTTCATTCTGGTTTTGACGCAAAAGAAAATTTACCTTGTTAAAAACCAAAGAATTGTCTAAAGTGACATTTTTGACAAAAAAAAAAACTATCATTAATATCCTTATTATCATAAGATGAAACTTCTGAGCCTAATCAGAGGAGCCTGATAGGAAATGATCATTTACAAACCAAAACAATTATGTATATATATATATATATATATATACACATGCAGTTGAATTCAGAATTATTAGCCCCCTTTTGAAGGGAAATATTTCCCAAATGATGTTTGACAGAGCAAGGAAATTTTCACAGTATGTCTGATAATATTTTTTCTTCTAGAAAAAGTCCAATTTGTTTTATTTCGGCTAGAATAAAAGCAGTTTTAATTTTTTTAATTTTTTAATTAATTTATTTTTTTTTTTACTATTTCTTGGGACCAAATTATTAGCCCCTTTAAGCTAATATTTTTTTCGATAGTCTACAGAACAAACCATCGTTATAGAATAACTTGCCTAATTACTTTAACCTGCCTAGTTAACCTTATTAACCTAGTGAAGCCTTTAAATGTCACTTTAAGCTGTATAGAAGTGTCTTGAAAAATATCAAGTAAAATATTATTTACTGTCATCAGGACAAAGATAAATAAATCAGTTATTAGAAATAAGTTTTTAAAACTATTATGCTTAGAAATGTGCTGAAACAATCTTCCTCCATTAAACAGAAATTGTGGAAAAAAGTAAACAGGGGCGCTAATAATTCTGACTTCAACTGTTTATACTGTATATATATATATATATATATAAATTATAGCTTAAATAAAAAAAACCTTTAAGCTTTTTTCGATAGTTTACAGAACAAACCATCATTATACAATAACTTGCCTAATTACCCTAACCTGCCTAGATCCCCTAATTACCCTAGTGAAGCCTTTAAATGTCACTGTAAGCTGTGTGAAAGAGTCTTGAAGAATATCTAGTCTAATATTATTTACTGTCATCATGACAAAGAGAAAATAAATCAGTTATTAGAGATGAGTTATTAAACTATTATGATTAGAAATGTGTTAAAGAAATCTTTTAAAATCAGTTTGTAGTTATTATACTTTAAAACATTTCTCAAAAATCTGCAGATTTTGTACAAAATTCTGCACACAAAAAGCAAAACGTAAATAAATAAAAGAATTGCCTATAAATTTAGTCTGGCCCTGTGTTATGTGTTTGGATCAGATACGGCTGTAAGAGCAATAGTGCTGATCAAATCTGATACACACTGCAAAAATAAATAAGATCTGCCTCTATGAGCTCAGCCCATGTGGTTTCCTTTACTAATTATTTACCGCACCTCCATAAGGCAACAGCAGACACGAACAAACACCCGCCCGACATCGTGACCTTTCCCTGCATGTCAAGGTTGCAGACGATTAGCAGATCATTTGTATTCATATATATATATATAGCGGATCATTTGTATTCTCTGTGCACTGACGATTAGACTCTGAGCTCTGCTTCTGAGAGGAAGATTTGCTCTTCCCTGCTGTCCGATCATCTCTTTTCTTTCTCTGCTCCGAGCTGAACAGTCTGCTCCAAAAACACACGACTGCGCCTCTTACAGCGCTATTAGTGATTCTGCAGAGACGCTGTCCTCTCCGCAGCCGCTGACAACTCACAACTGCAGTCGGCTGTGATTTACTTAAGAAGCTAAAGAGTTGATGTGTAATCCATTCGGCCTGGGCAGCCACACAATGGAGATACACGAGTCTTAAAGGGCTCGCACAAATCTACACAACTCCCACAAGCTGCTCAGAGGACGGAGTGTTGTGTTTGGATATTATTCGGATTTATTATTTGGATATTTATTTGGTTGTTGTTGTGTCTTTGATTATTGTCTATTTGGTTGGTATTCTGTGTTTGGTTATTGTGTATTTGGTTATTGTGTATTTGGTGATTGTGTGTTTGGTTATTTATTGTGTGTTTGGCTATTGTGTCTTTGATTATTGTCTATTTGGTTGGTATTGTGTGTTTGGTTATTTAGTGTGTATTTGGTTATTGTGTGTTTGGTTATTGTGTGTTTGGTTATTTATTGTGTGTTTGGTTATTGTGTCTTTGATTATTGTCTATTTGGTTGGTATTGTGTATTTAGTTATTGTGTTTTTGGGTGGTATTGTGTGTTTGGTTATTGTGTGTTTGGTTATTGTGTGTTTGGTTATTGTGTATTTGGTTATTGTGTATTTGGTTATTGTGTATTTGGTTGGTATCGTGTGTTTGGTTATTGTGTATTTGGTTATTGTGTGTTTGGTTATTGTGTGTTTGGTTATTGTCTATTTGGTTGGTATTGTGTGTTTGGTTATTGTGTATTTGGTTATTGTGTGTTTGGTTGGTATTGTGTGTTTGGTTATTGTCTATTTGGTTGGTATTGTATGTTTGGTTATTTAGTGTGTATTTGGTTATTGTATTTGATTATTGTGTGTTTGGTTATTTATTGTGAGTTATTTATTGTGAGTTGGTTATTGTGTCTTTGATTATTGCCTATGTGGTTTGTATTGTGTATTTGGTTATTGTGTATTTGGTTATTGTGTGTTTGGTTGGTATTGTGTGTTTGGTTATTGTGTGTTTGGTTATTGTGTCTTTAATTATTGTCTATGTGGTTTGTATTGCGTATTTGGTTATTGTGTGTTTGGTTGGTATTGTGTGTTTGGTTATTGTGTATTTGGTTACTGTGTATTTGGTTGGTATTGTGTGTTTGGTTTTTGTGTGTTAGGTTATTTATTGTGTTTGCTTATTGTGTATTTGGTTGGAATTGTGTGTTTGGTTGCTGTGTGTTTGGTTATTTATTGTGTGTTTGGTTAGTGTGCTTTTGGCGATTGTGTGCATGTTTGTAGTGTGTTTTTGGGTGTGTTTTTGGTGATTTTGTGCTTTTTTGTAGTGTGTTTTGATGATAGTGCATTTGTTTATCGAGTGTTTGGTGGTGATCGTGTGTTTGTTTATCATGTGTTTGGTTGTTATTGTGTGTTTGGTGATTGTGTGCTTGATTGTAGTGTGTTTTGGTGATAGTGCATTTGTTTATCGTGTGTTTGGTGGTGATCGTGTGTTTGTTTATCATGTGTTTGGTTGTTATTGTGAGTTTGGTGATCGTGTGCTTGTTTATCATGTGTTTGGTTGTTATTGTGTTTTGGGTGATTGTGTGTTTGTTTATCCTATATTTTTGGTGATTGTGTGCTTGTTTGTAGTGTGTTTTGGTGATTGTGCATTTGTTTATTGTGTATTTGGTGGTGATTGTGTGTTTATTTATCATGTGTTTGGTTGTTATTGTGTGTTGGGTGATTGTGTGTTTGTTTATCCTATATTTTTGGTGATTGTGTGCTTGTTTGTAGTGTGTTTTAGTGTTTGTGCATTTGTTTATCGTGTGTATGGTGGTGATTGTGTGTTTATTTATCATGTGTTTGGTTGTTATTGTGTGTTGGGTGATTGTGTGTTTGTTTATCCTATATTTTTGGTGATTGTGTGCTTGTTTGTAGTGTGTTTTAGTGTTTGTGCATTTGTTTATCGTGTGTATGGTGGTGATTGTGTGTTTGTTTAACATGTGTTTGGTTTCTATTGTGTGTCTCTTTATCTCTGCTATTATTCTCAGGCGTGTTCAGCAGCTGTGTGTTTGTTCCAGCAGTGTCTCCAGGCCTGATTGACAGAGACTCAGACTCTGGATGGATAATTCTAGGACTCACAGAGGGAACGTTTGGAAGTGTTGTGCGTCTGTTGTGTGTCTGTCCGTGCTGAATTCCTCCAGATCTTCTCATTGTCCTCCAGTAAATGTGACTAATTGAATGCTTTGAAAGGGAATCAAGCAGACGAGAGCAACAGTGGTGTAATCTCTGAAACACACTCATAATTCAGCACACCCCCCACAGACCAACACACACTTCTCACAGCTCTTCAAATCCTGCACTAAACTCTTCGGAAATATTCTTTGAAGATCAACATTTGGTCCCACTTTATAATGTGGCCTTAATATCTATATTACATTTAAACAACAAGATTCCAGCGACAACGGATTGCACCAAACGCAACGCCATATGACAGATATGTTTAAATACCAGCCACTGCACTCTCAATCAAATAGAACAATAGCTCAATGTACCAGCAATGGTGTATATGCACACAGACTTTTCATTTTCAATCAGCAAGCCCAAGCACTTACACTGAACTGTCTTCTCACAACAAAATCACCATGTTTAAGATCAGGTTTCTTCAAAAATCTCCACTGCCTGATTGATATATAAGATATAAAGTGGATCTCAGACTGAACAAGAAAGATGCTGGACAATGGAGTTAAGGATCCGCATGCAGTTTTATTAAGAATCGTCAGGCAGGCAATGGTCAACAGGTAGAGACAGGAGCATAAGGGTAATCCAGAGGCATAGTCGAGGTCACAGGCAAAGAGGCCGATACAGGCGCCAAACAACGTAAACTAGGAAACAAGCCAAGGGTCAAACACAGAAAGACTAAACAAGGAGAACATTTCATAATGTTACCACTAAACAACAACACTCAGCAATGTGTGGTAATATTTTAATGATGAGTTTCAGCTGTGTGTCTGTCTTAAGGGGGAATCAGAAACTGGTGTGTGTGAGGTGCATGATTGAAGTAGTTCTCCAACGGTCTGTAACTACTCGATCGCTGGTGATCAGGGCCGGCGCTTCCATAGAGGCGACCTAGACAGCCGCCTAGGGCAGCACAATAGAGAGGGCAGCGTCCCCAAAACTACCCTCGCCACCCGCGCCCTCATCCGCATCTAGGGTGGCAGAATAGAGAGAACGGCGTACCCGAAACTATCCTCGCCACCCACGCCCACAATTATATCTGCGTCTAGGGTGGCAGAATAAAGAGAGCGGCGTCCCCAAAACTATCCTCGCCACCCACGCCTCTGTTATATCCGCGTCTAGCGAGGCAGAATAGAGAGGGCGGCATCCCCTAAACTACCCTCGCCACCCGCGCCTCAGTTATATCCGCGTCTAGGGCGGCAGAATAGAGAGGGCGGTGTCCCCTAAACTACCCTCGCCACCCGCGCCTCAGTTATATCCGCGTCTAGGGCGGCAGAATAGAGAGGGCGGCGTCCCCGAAACTATCCTCGCCACCCGCGCCCTCATCCGCGTCTAGGGTGGCAGAATAGAGAGAACGGCGTCCCCAAAACTATCCTCGCCACCCGCGCCCACAATTATATCTGCGTCTAGGGTGACAGAATAAAGAGAGAGGCGTTCCCGAAACTACCCTCGCTACCCGCACCTCAGTTATATCCGCGTCTAGCGAGGCAGAATAGAGAGGGTGGCGTCCCCTAAACTACCCTCGCCACTCGCGCCTCAGTTATAGCCGCATCTAGGGTGGCAGAATAGAGAGGGCGGCGTCCCCGAAACTATCCTCGCCACCCGCGCCCACAATTATATCTGCGTCTAGGGTGGCAGAATAGAGAGGGCGGCGTCCCCGAAACTACCCTCGCCACGCGCGCCTCAGTTATAGCCGCATCTAGGGCGGCAGAATAGAGAGGGCAGCGTCCCCGAAACTACCCTCGCCACCCACGCCCTCATCCGCGTCTAGGGTGGCAGAATAGAGAGAACGGCGTCCCCAAAACTATCCTCGCCACCCGCTCCCACAATTATATCTGCGTCTAGGGTGGCAGAATAGAGAGGGCGGCGTCCCCGAAACTACCCTCGCCACCCACGCCCTCATCCGCGTCTAGGGTGGCAGAATAGAGAGAACGGCGTCCCAAAAACTATCCTCGCCACCCGCGCCCACAATTATATCTGCGTCTAGGGTGGCAGAATAGAGAGAGCCCGGTTCCCGAAACTACCCTCGCTACCTGCGCCTCAGTTATATCCGCGTCTAGCGAGGCAGAATAGAGAGGGTGGCATCCCCTAAACTACCCTCGCTACCTGCGCCTCAGTTATATCCGCGTCTAGGGCGGCAGAACAGACCCCCCGGTTTCACTTT